>NW_024738769.1:170000-172500 GCF_018991925.1 Homarus americanus | reverse complement strand
TGTTTTCTTGTTCGTTAGTTGTTCTTAACTGTTTTTTGAATTTGTTAATATAGATTGTTGTTGTTATTTTCCTTGTTAGTATTTGTTGTAGATATAATAGCATTTATTTGTTGTTGTTTTTGCTATTTTTTCCAATATTCCTTTTGTATTTATATTCACGCAATTTAACTTACACTTTACAAAGGCATATAAACCTAGAACCGGTAAATAACATGTAATACAGCGGGTCACTAACAGGTGTAAACAGGTAACGCCATTACACCTATGCCACACCTGTACCACAAGACTCCATTACAGGTGACACCACAGAACCTTAATGAGTGACCAGGTAACTTTATACAGGTAATATTATAATTATACTATGTCAGGGTTGTGATAGACTCTTCCTGTGTTTTGGCTGACTGGATGAGTACAGTGGAATTAGTTCATTGATTGAGATAGTTTAAACACCTTGAATACGATAACTTAACTCTTTGATTACCTGTTCTTGAGTACCTGTTTCATTGAGTAAGATCTTAAGCTCTCATGCTGTGTGTGTGTGTGTGTGTGTGTGTGTGTGTGTGTGTGTGTGTGTGTGTGTGTGTGTGTGTCACTACGTACGTACAGCAACCACTACTATCACCATTCCCACCATTACCACCATACCACTAATACTATACTACCACTACCATACCACTACTTTACCACGACCACCATACCACTACTACTACTACCTTTAGCACCATACCACCACTACTTTACACTCATCACCACTACCACAACACCACCACTACTTTACCACTACCATTACTACCACCATTACTACCACCACTACCACCATTACTACCATCACCACCAACATTACTACCACCACTACCACCATCACCACCACCATTACTACCACCACTACCACCATTACTACCATCACCACCACCACCATTACTACCATCACCACCACCATTACTACCACCACTACCACCACCAGTCGACCACAAATTATACCTCAGGTCTTCTTTCTGTGTGTGTGTGTGTGTGTGTGTGTGTGTGTGTGAGAGGGGGGATTCTCCTTACTGCTGTCCTTGTTTTTGTTGTTTTCCTGTTTTTGTTCGCGCCATCTGCCGCCGGTGTTGCTTGCGACGTTCCTCCGCTGTTGCCGCTTGTTTTTGTCAGGCGTCGCCGATGCACGGTTGCCGCAAAGCAATTTTTCAGCGACTCGAAATCTTTTTCTCCTTTTGAAGTTGCTTGCTGGTGGGTGGTCGGGGGTGGTTGTGGGTGGTCGGGTGGTGGTGGGTGGATGAGGGGTGGGTTTTTGAGGTGGTTGTGTGTGGGTAGATGGTTGAACGTTAAGTAGACTGGATGATATGGGCGGTGGTGGTGGGGTGGTGTGGATGATAGAGCGGGTGGTGTTGTTAGGTGGATGGGTATGGGTGGGTGTTTATGGGCGGTGGGTGGGGTCTCTCTCTCTCTCTCTCTCACTCTCCCACTACTCGAGGTTTTAATTTGGATTCGTACCCACCTCGCTGTGTTAGTAATTCTTGGGTTTTTAACTAAGTAAAACCAGGTTGGAGGGAGTGAGGGATGGAGGGGTAAAGGAAGGGAGGGAGGGGGTAGAGGGAAAGAGGGAAGGGGAGATATATTTACTCTCCCGCAGCCACCGATCCACGCACATAAGTTTATCGTTGACGTTCAATTTATTATGGCTAAAAACATCCCCTGGGAGATGTGTCAGTGTCTTAATGTCCTCCCGCCCAAGCAAGACAACCAGCCATCTCCATTAACTCTCCTCTGGGTAGAAATACACTCCACCAGCCACCCCACTGCCTCTGTGTGTGTGTATGTGTCTGTGTGTGTGTGTGTGTGTGTCTCAGTGTTGTATTCCACCGCCTTATCTTGTTTCGAGGACAAGACCAACCTAAAAAAAAAAACCGTATTTTTTCATAACACTTGTAGTTTTTGTCTCTTTTCTTCTCTTCTCTTCTCTTCTACACTTACCGACGTAGATGACTTATGATAGAAAATGATCTCGTATTATTTAAGGTAGAGACGTGGAAGATTATTTCAATGACTTGTTTAACCTTCTGTATTACCTGCTGTGTTATCTGCTGTTCTGGAGATCACTGCTGTGTTGCCTGCTTGTTCTGGAGATCACTGCTGTGCTACCTGCTTGTTCTGGAGGTCACAGCTGCGGTACACACAAGGAATGGGAGGAGGGATTTTTCTGGAGTTTGCCCGCGTATCCTGCCTTACCGTTTTCTAGGTCAGGTGCTCAACAGGTAGTGTGAGGGAGCCCTTACCTCCCTCCCTCCCCCATTGCTACCACAACACTCCACTTCCCTCCACTGCCACCTTCTCCTCCCTCCCTGCCTCCCCCACCTCCGCTGACCTCTGCCCCCCCCACCTCATGAAACCCTCCCCCAACCCCCCACCTCACCAGGCTCCCCCCAACCCCTCATTCCCTCACCTACTCACCCCACCCCCCTCACCTGCATAACCATAGTCACCTGGGTGTAGAGAGACTCGC
>NW_024738769.1:72500-167500 GCF_018991925.1 Homarus americanus | reverse complement strand
TTCCCCCGTGTGTCTGGTTGTTGTATTCCCCGTGTCCTGGTTGTTGTATTCCCCCGTGTCCCCTGGTTGTTGTATTCCCCGTGTGGGATGTTTGTATTCCCCGTGTCCTGGTTGTTGTATTCCCCGTGTCCTGGTTGTTTGTATTCCCCCGTGTCCTGGTTTGTTGTATGCCCGTGTCCTGATTGTTGTATTCCCCGTGTCCTGGTTGTTGTATTCCCCGTGTCCTGGTTATTTGCTTCCCGTGTCCTGGTTGTTTGTATTCCCCCGTGTCTGGTTGTTGTATTCCCCCTGTGTCCTGGTTTGTTGGTATTCCCCGTGTCCTGGTTGTTGTATTCCCCGTGTCCTGGTTGTTGTATTCCCCGTTTCCTGGTTGTTGTATTCCCCGTGTCCTGGTTGTTGTATTCCCCGTTTCCTGGTTGTTGTATTCCCCGTGTCCTGGTTGTTGTATTCCCCGTGTCCTGGTTGTTGTATTAGTCACCCCGTTAACACAGAGGCAGGTGGGGCAGGTGGACCTGACCTCGAGAGCTGACTCGTGATTGAAGTCTTCCACAAAACTGTACACCTGAAGAAAAAAAAAAAGACCAGACGAAGAAAAACAAAAGAAAAAGTTGGGGAGGACTTTTGTTGGGTGGACAGGTTGATGAAAAAAAAAAGTGATTACGCCATAAATGATGAAAATTACCTGGTTTTTCTTCCTCACTTCAGCCTTGAGTCAGTGAGAGAGCTGGTGAGGCAACTGTTGTATTAAGTGAGGGGTTATGGTGATCAATTGACTTCATATGAATGTTTCTTTTACACGTTGTTATTGTTATACATGTTGTTATTGTTATACACGTTGTTATTGGTGTTTGTTCTAAGCTCTGATGGAACTATCGGAGTGTGCGTCTTGTTTTACATTAACATAATTTAACATAACACAACTCAAGTCCTTCACTACATCACCATCATCCTCACTGTCACCCGTCACCACCACCCCTCCCTCCACCACCCCCTCTCTCCACCACCACTCTTGCCCCTTGTCTCCACCACTCTCCACCACCACCACTCTTGCCCCTTCTCTCCACCATTCTCCACCACCACCACTCTTACCCCTTCTCTCTATTTTACACTTCCTATACTGTTTCCTCGTGTTTACCTTCTCCAGTTTACTGCAGGTAGGTAGTGAGAGTGTGTTTGTCTAACGAGGAGACAAACAAGAAAGTTAATATGTCAATAGGAACAAATTAGTCAACAAAATATATATATCATTCTGAAGAAATTATTTTATATAGGAGAGTTTTAGTGACGTGGGGTGGGGTGAAGGTGGGTGGGGTGAAGGTGGGGTAGGGGAGTAAATTAAGTGGGTGGGAATAATGAGGATGTTGGAGGTAAAGTGTATTAAGTGTGGGTGGAGGAAGGTGGGTGGAGAGGGGAGTGTTATGTGGGGAGGAAGGTAGGAGGGGGTGATGGGGGATGGATGGGTGGGTGGTGGAGGGGATGGATGGATGAGTGGGATGGGTAGGAGAGGGGAGAGAGAGGGACGTCGCTGGTAAACCTTCAGACAATACATCTTTCAAGGCAATTTTTGTCTCATTTTAGTAATCATTGAAGCGGTAAGGTAGACGGTAGCGTGTGTGGTGCAGGCGGTGGTGAGCCTTACCTGCTCCCCGCGACAGGTGGCTCCTCCTAATAGATGGTATTACCCAACCTTACAAAAATCCTACCCACAGTTTTTATTTATTTTTTGGGTGGAGACAGAAAGATTAAAATGGTACAGGACGATGATAAATTTTTACAGCTACGTTAACTCCTGGATATATCGTCTCCTTTAAATGGTCTTGATAATTATTGTACATTACTAGACTTTATTATTGTTTTGTGGTGATGTTGTGATACGCTTTGTGGTGATGTTGTGATACGCTTTGTGGTGATGTTGTGATACGCTAAAGCTTTGAAAGTTTCCTCGTGTCTTGTTTTGGAGGATTTATTAGGTATCATTCAAGCTTGGAGAGTGTTCTGTAAAAATCGATGACATAAACAAAGCTTTCAAACGTTGGGTTATCCTTGGATGTGTAATTAAGCTGAATGATAAGTTATAAAGCGTTTTGTGTGTGTGTGTGTGTGTGTCTAGGCTACATAAACAGTACACACCATCTGGCAACACCTCCCAACTATTTTTTTCCCTTACCTTGGGAGAGAATATTTTTTTCCCTCACCCATTTTTCATGTCTGCCACTGAAGTCGAACGTCAGCAAAAATAAACTACGATTTCCAGATTATTTTCTTATTTTTTTCCTATTTCTTTTCCATTTTCCCCCCTTGGGTTAGAAGATGGTGGGGGAAAAAGTATGAAGGAAAAAAAGTAGTGAGAGCGGCCAGGTCTTACTAGTGCGGTAATGGGGAGTTTTTTCCCGTGTGTGGGTGGTGGTGACGCGCGCTCTCTCCTGCGTTTCGGTATTTCCCTTATTATGTCTTACGAGAGATAATGGTATTGATGTTTATGTCTTATGTTGATGTTTATAATTCTTAGGACAGATGTTATTGATGGTTATTGATGATAAATATTACGTTATTTACCTTGTGATGTTATTGATGTTTTTAACTCGTATTTTTTTGAGGGTGGGGGGGAGAAAGTTATTGTTTAGTGTGATTTTGTTTTCGTGTGATTTACTGATTGATTGAATTATCATTGTTTATAACTTTGTATGTTAAAAAAAAATACTATAGTTTAATAATATTTTTTGGTGATTTTTTGTGGCTTACTAAAGTTTTTTGCGTTATTTTTTTGTTTGATTGAATTACGTGATTGATGATGATGATGAGGGAACTTCATCACCATTATCCATCACCATCACCACTACCCCTTCATCACTATCATCACCCTCCATCACCATATCACCTTCCATCATCATAACCTACACCACCCACCATTACCATCCTCCATCACCACCATCACCCTCCATCACCACCTGGCCACATTTTCATTACTGGTGAAGGGTAAAGGAGTTGGAGGGAGGATAAGTCTGGTTGGAGGAGTTTCCACATCAATAGTGTCGTTTGTAGGAGCTTCAGATCTCCCGGACCTCTTAACTCTGCCTTCATGTTTACGACTGAGGGGCAGGAGGGGTGGCTACCTTGTCCACCCCTCCCCCTCACCCCTCCCCTCCAACCCCTTCACCTCCCTGTCTCCTCCCCATCTCCCTGTCTCCTCCCCATCTCCCTGTCTTCTCCCCCTAACCCAGTCTCCTCCTTAAATGGATCTCTTCTTATGGTTCTCTCTCTAACTCTCCCTACTTCCTCCCTTATAATCCCTTTATTCTTCCTTCCCTTCCTCACATCTACCTACCTTTACTACCTCCTTTTCTATCTTTAATTACCTCATATCCCCTTACTTTATTTTCCTTTATCCCTCCCATCCCTTCTCCTTTTTTGTCTTCACCTCACCTCCCCCATTACTTCCCTCAACTCGAAAGTCGCGACAGTCCTGAATACCAAGTTGCACGGGATAACATAAAGTGCAATTATACCACTTTGTTGTGGGTGAGCGTCTGGCGAAGTAACTCTGGGGCACAGTGTTTACAACTTACAGCCGAGTTACCTTAATACCCAGGAGGATATTTATGCGGTAGTCGGGTCGTGTGGGGAGATATAGAGCGGCGCCGGAAACGTGGAAGTTCACCTGACTGTTGTAGACGACTGTGTGTGTTTACCCCTTCCCCCTCTCCCTTCCTTCTTCCTTCCTTCCTTCCTTTCTTCCTTCCTTCCTTCCTTCCTTCCTTCCCTCCATCCATCCCTTCCTTCCTTCCTTCCTTCCTTCCTTCCTTCCTTCCTTCCTTCCTTCCTTCCTTCCTGACCCACACGTCATTCATCATATCATCAACCACGTCATCACACACGTCACTCATTCTGTGGTCAACCACGGCACTGCACACATAGTTTATCATACCATTGAAACGTCGTCCAGGTGAAATTAAACCTCACCATCAACCATCCAATCACCATCCTCCACACCACCATCCACCCACAGTCACCATCCTCCACACCACCATCCACCCACAGTCACCATCCTCTACAACATCAACCACCCACAGTCACCATCCTCCACACCATCAACCATCCACAGTCACCATCCTCTAACACCATCAACCATCCACAGTCACCATCCTCCACACCACCAACCACCCACAGTCACCATCCACCGACAGTCACCACTCTACCAGGTCAGCCACAGTCTGCAGCACAGTGAGCGGTCAACACAGGTAAAACTGGCGGTCATAATGGCGCGCCGTGTTGTAGTCGCCTCATATCCGTCAGTCCTCCATCGATCACTCGCCAAATTACGTGTCCGGCCCAAAAATGACCGAGTCTTCATTACTACAAGTGTTTAATTCAAACGGGGAATTTTACTCACCTGCTTGTACACCGTATGTAAAATTGTTTTAATAAGCGAACCCATGGAGGGGGAGGGGGCGAGGGGACCGCCTGGGGGGGGTAGGTGAGGGTGAGGACGGAGTGTGGTGGGGGAGGTGAGGGGGGAGGGGGGTGTAGAAGAGGAATAGCGGGATGTAATCAACGCTGTTCCTAGATCAAATAATTCAATGGTCAATAGTTGCAGCTGGCTTGAACACTGTTCACGTATGCTGCTTGAGACAACACGAAGAATAAAAACACAGTGCGCTCCTTTCTGGAACCTCCACTCACAAGTAGGTGCATTACGACAAAACTCGAAACTCATTTGTTATGGAAAACTTCGTTAAAATAACCCAATTGTATTAACGTACTTTGGGGCTTAATTTATTTGCTGGAACAATACAGCCCAGAGGAAAATTGTTGCCGCGACCAACAGATACACCCCAAGTTGTTGAAATTATTCGCCTCTGGCAACCGCGCACACCTTTGATAAATACAGCCAATTATAACCAATAGAGGATTTTTTGCCTTGCTTCCCCAGCCATTATACACTCGACAAGAGAAAGGTATCGAGAGAACTGCTGCAATATTACACAAAGACGTAATGCTCTTTGTTCCTCGCGTGCAAATAGTTATCCAGCAGAACATAGAACATATAGAACTTGGAGAACACGATGCAATCTTTCAGGCCCGCTGGACTTGGCTTTCAACCGGCAAACAAGAGAGGCCCAAGTTTTACCTCTGGACAGTAAATTTACCTGTTGGCACTTTTTGTCATGGACGAAATCTTCTGAAGTGCTCGGCAATTAAACCACTGGCGGAAGAAGCTCTTTTCCCTTATCTCAAATTCAGCGAATTCCAATTATAGTAGATATTCAGCGAGCCGGAAAAAACACGTTTGTTTGTTTCAACACAGCTCCAAACCCCCCCACACCCCACTACCTTACCCCCCACACCCCCACTACCTTACCCCCCCACACACCCCAACGCACTCCCGCACATGCATATACATAAACAAAAAAAAAACTAAACAAATACAGGAGGAGAATGGAAGTATACATGGCTTTATAAATTCATGTCAGGAGCCAAGCCATGAATAACTTAGCATCCCCGACGTAAGTTTGAAACGGATGGCCATACTTACTTCTCGCCAAATTATTTTACCAAGCTGCACACTCCCCAAGTTGAGCGAAAGAAAGGGGGTAAAAGTCACCACTATATTTCCTTCACCAGTCGACTTTTCTGGGGTCGGGGAGCAAGAGCACTAGGCAACAGATCCAGGGGAGGGGAGGATGGGGAGAGAAGAGAGAGAGAGAGAGAGGAGGAGGAGGAGGAGGAGGAGGAAGAAGATAAAGAGGAAGAGGTTGGTTAGAGGATTGGTTGACTGCGGTAGGGAAGAGAAGGGGAGAAGGATTTGAGAGAGAGAGAGAGAGAGAGAGAGAGAGAGAGGTATCCTGCTGAAGGACAGTATAAATATCAGTAATTCTTCAGTAATTCTCAAGTAGCGTTGTGTGTGTGTGTGTGTGTGAGAGAGCTGATGATGATGTTACCAAGAATAGAGGGGAAGAAATACGCCAGTAAAGATAAAGACGAGTAAACAGAGGGATAACACAGGGAGGAGAGAGTGTACAACTAAAGCCTATAACGAAACGATTATTTCTTATGACCAATTATTTTGTTGCCGTGTTTGTTTTGTTTGTAGTGTAGGTTGGTACACACACACACACACACACACACACACAGGGTGATCCTCGACTCCTTGTTGTTGGACCTTTTGAATGATTAGTTAGGACCTCTTATTACCTGTGTGTACCTCATGGCCCCTAATGGTTCATGGCCCCAGATGCTGCATGGCCCTGATTGATCATGGCCCTCATCGATCATGGCCCCAGATGGCTCGTGGCCCGTAATTGATGAAGCAAGATGACCTATCACTACATATCTAAGTTATGCTCCCAAAAGTTGGCCAAAATGGCGTTAATAATGAACTGAGCCTCAACCTTAACTCGTTCCCTTATCCTCACATAACATAACATAACCCCTAGTTAGCAGTAGCGTGTTGGTTCATCAGGTAACATTAGCTGAGGTAACTAATCATCAGGTAAACCAGCCATTGTCCTCACTACCACATGACGTAGCCAATGTTAGACCAATGAGACATGAGTGACGTCACATTATGATCCTGAGTGAAAGGTGTAAGTAACGTCAAGGTGTGGTGATAAGAGGCGTCAAGGTGTTGTGGTGAGATGCGTCAAGGTGTGGTGATGAGAGGCGTCAAGGTGTGGTGATGAGAGGCGTCAAGGTGTGATGAAATGCGTCAAAGGTGTGGTGATGAGGTGCGTCAGGTCTGGTGATGAGAAATGCGTCAAAGTGTGGTGGTGAAATGCGTCAGAGTGTGATGAAATGCGTCAGGTGTGGTGATAGAATGCGTCAGGTGTGGTGATGAAGGCGTCTTAAAGGTGTGGTGATGAAATGCGTCAAGGTGTGGTGATGAGGGTGCGTCAAGGTATGGTGATGAGAGGCGCGTCAGGAAGGTGTGGTGATGGTGCGTCAAAAGGTGTGGTGATGAGGAGCGTCAAGGTGTGGTGATGAGGTGCGTCAAGGTGTGGTGATGAGGTGCGTCAAGGTGTGAGGTGATGAGAGGCGTCAAGATGTGGTGATGAGGTGCGTCAAGGTGTGGTATTAAAGATGCGTCAAGGTGTGATGAAATGCGTCAAGGTGTGGTGATGAGGTGCGTCAAGGTGTGATGATGAGAAATGCGTCAAAGGTGTGGTGATGAAATGCGTCAAGGTGTGATGAAATACGTCAAGGTGTGGTGATGAGGTGCGTCAAGGTGTGGTGATGAAATGCGTCAAAGTGTGGTGATGAAATGCGTCAAGGTGTGATGAAATGCGTCAAGGTGTGGTGATGAGGTGCGTCAAGGTGTAGTGATGAGATGCGTCAAGGTGTGGTGATGAGATGCGTTAAGGTGTGGTGGTGAGGTGCGTCAAGGTGTGGTGATGAGATGCGTCAAGGTGTGGTGATGAAATGCGTCAATGTGTGGTGGTAAGATACATCAAATGTGTGGTGGTAAGATGCGTCAGGGTGTGGTGCTGAGGTGCGTCAGGGTGTGGTGCTGAGGTGCGTCAGGGTGTGGCGGTGTGGTAAGTGTGTTATAAGGTCAGTTTCTCCATCACTCAACACACAATCCCTCGTATTGTATCAGGACTAATGGCAGTTCTTAACCTCTCACTAATATATTTTAAAACATTATTATATTTCTTTTACCACCATCAACCTACATGTGACGTAACAACTCATCAGAAAAATCCAAAATGGCACATATGGGAATTTTTACGTCTTGGCCACCAGTAATGGATGGATCTTACTACTCAGAGAAGCCCAGCATTTTCTCCTAAGTTTATTGTGATTATTACCCACCCCCTAACCCACCCACCAGCTGATGCAATAGGGACGATGGTAAGGACTAATGTGTGTTAGTACCCTCTTGCCCCGAGTTATCAAAGAGACTAGTAAGTGAGATGTTTCTTATTGCAGTGACTTTTACGGGAAGGAGTGGCGCTTGCCGTAATGGAGGCTCCTGTAATATTTCTCCCCCCTTTTTTTTCTCAGTCTCTCCTTTTTTTTTTTCTTTAGGTGGGCGACCATGGAGGGAGGAGGAAGAGTTGAGAAGGTGGGAAGGGGACAGGGGAGGTAGGGGAGGAAGGGATGCAGAAGAGTGGTGGTATGAGGAGAAAAGCTGTGGGGTTGGGGGTGTGGGGAGTGGAGTAGGATGGGAGAATAGAGGAGAGTGGGGGGTGGGGGAAGGGTCAGGAAGTGGGGAGACAGTGAGGTTTTGGAGGGACAAGGAGGAGGAGGGGGATTGGGGGTGAGGAGGAGGATGGAAGTAAATCTTGAGGTGCCAGGGGATGGAGTGGGGTGAGAGGGAGGAGGAGGGTGAACAGAGTGGAGTAAGAGAGAGGGGGTGAGAGGAGGAGGAGGGGTGAACAGGTGAGTAAGAGGCAGTGAGTGAGAGATGGAGAATGTAGTAATAATAACATTGAAAAAAAAAACAGTGGGAATTTGTTGAGCATCAGTAACTTATAATGTATTCTTTACCGACAAGACTTAACAGGATTTATTTAAGTAACATTTTAGTAATTAGTAGTAAAGTTTGAGGTTACTTAACGTTCGTGCCGTCTCTTAAGTACCAAGACCCTGATGGCCAGTCAACTATTGTTTTTGTTTGGTATTATTTCCTATTTATCTTTTTTTTTCTTTTATTTTTACTTTTTTTTTCTTCCTCCTCGAGTCGTAATTTCGAGGTGGAGTACAAAGGATGACCTTGCTTGAATGTATTGTGACTGTTGAGGGTGTGGCGCTTGTCCGTGTGTGTGTGTGTGTGTGTGTGTGTGTGTGTGTGTGTGTGTGTGTGTCAAGGAAAGGTTTTGGTGTCAGAGAGGCCGACATTTGCCATCCAAGGAAGGTGACTGAGGGGGGAGGGTAAGGGAAGAGGGGAGGGGGGAGAAGAGAAAGGGTGATAATGTTGGGGAGAAGAAGTAGGGAAGTAGGAGGATGAGGAGAGGAGAGAAGTGGGTAGGAGCAGGAGGAGAGGTTTGAGAATTGACTAAGAGAGACATTAGCATCCTCCTCCTTAACCACGCCCTCTGATGGTGGTGGCGGTGACCTTCAACACACACCACGCCCACACCCACACCCAAGATCCCTCCCCCATCCTTAACTACGCCCAAAACCACACCCTTACCTTCAGAGTGGGCGTCAAGTGCCTCTTTCTCCATCCAAGTATCTAACACACACACACACACACACACACACACACACACACAGTGGTATCGTATAAAATCTGTAAATGGTGTAATGGCAGGTTGGTTAGGTTAGGTTAGGTGATGCAAACGTTTTTACGATACATACAATACCACACTGATAAACCCCATAGTTACTGAATGGTTGAAAATCACATCAACTATTTCACTATTTCCGCCACTGTCGACATTTTTATTACCTCAGAACATTACTCGTTGTGGACCAGTTACTGTTTTATATGTCCGCCCATCATATTGTTATTACTAAAAATACACAATAATACGAGGTAGTATGGCTGTTCGTGTATAAATTGTGTATTGATTGTATTAGCCTGATATATTTGTTCGTTCCGGGTATTATTAGATGTTCATATGTACTGGAATAATTTTTGTTCGGGTCAGGTACTGGAATAAATCTTGTTTAGGTTAGGTACTGGAATAATTCTTGTTCAGGTCAGGTACTGGAATAATTCTTGTTCAGGTCAGGTACTGGAATAATTCTTGTTCAGGTCAGGTACTGGAATAAATCTTGTTTAGGTTAGGTACTGGAATAAATCTTGTTCAGGTTAGGTACTGGAATAATTCTTGTTCAGGTCAGGTACTGGAATAAATCTCTTGTTTTGGTGTTTACATGTACCGTCAACTTACCTGTTGCAGACTTGTATTAAACTTGTTTTTATTGAGCTGTTAATTATTTTTAGTGTAAATGAGTGATCTTAGCTACCTGTTATGTGATGTGATTATTATTATTAGTATTATTATTATTACTATTATTATTATTATTATTATTATTATTATTATTATTATTATTTACTGAGGAAGAATACATATGCGTGTGTGTGTGTGTGTGTGTGTGTGTGTGTGTGTGTGTGTGTGTCAGTAGAGGCTGGTGTTATCCTTCATCTTGCTATCAGGGGGAGAGGGATGGGTAACAAACACACCCAAAGATTCATTCATCACTCAGCCGTGTTTGTGTATTTGTTAAATTATACTTGTAACATACAGGACAAGAACACCTGTTAACGCTCTTGATTTGTTCTTGTTATTGTAAGTATTTTATTTACCATTAAGATAAAATATTCCCCTTAATTGTTTTTCCATTACAAATTAGATAAAATATTTCTTTTGTTTACTGTTTATATTGAACTGATAAATAGTTACTATTATTCTATACGGTGTTATTGTAAAGGGGTTTCAATACCATTAGCTCATCTTGTCATGTTTTCTCGTGTTAAGGAACATGTTATTGACGCCAACATGTTTATTGGTGAAGCAGCGGTTATTATAAGATGGTACAAAGAATGATGTTTATATGGGTCTCTCTCTCTCTCTCTCTCTCTCTCTCTCTCTCTCTCTCTCTCTCTCTCTCTCTCTCTCTCTCTCCTCTCTCTCTCTCTCTCTCTCATATATATACTTATCCACTGGTTTTTCATCTTTACATTTTACCACGATGTGCTCTCTCCTCCCTCTCTCCTCCTCCTCCCTCCCTCCTCCCTCCTCCCTCCTCTCCTCCCTCCCCTCCCTCCAGGCTGGGAGTAAAGAAGGAGGGAAAAAGAGTGAGTGGAAGCAGTCTCTCTCGGCAGACTTACAAGATAAAGGGGCAAATTCTCTGCTTTTCTCGGCTGGTATCTTCTTTATGATCTGAATCGGTCATTCAAAACACATTAGTGGGAAAGGGGGGAAAAAACCCGAGGAGTGGCAGGGAAAAAACTCTGGTTGGTTGAGACGGACCCAGACTGCAGGATAGTGGTGGAGGGGGGGGTAGTTGTGGTAGGGGTGAGATGGTAGGATTGTGGTGGAGGAGGATGGAGGCTATAAGAGACACAACAAGAAGGAAGGAAAGAAGACAGTGAATGTGAGGGAAGGAAGAGAGAGAGAGAGAAGAATGATAATATGCAAATGAGGAAAGAGTGATGAGGGGAAAGGATAGTAGGTATGGTGAGGAGCATCAGGTGTGAGGAAGGTAGAGGTAGAGACAGCTGTGAGGGAGGAGGTGAGAGGCAGGTAAAAGACGCCACTCAGGCCTCGGGTCACTGTAGAAAAGGAAAGAGAGAGAGAATGTGAGAGGTAAAGGTGACAGCTCAGGTTAATCACATACTTATAGCTGAGTACCTGAGAGAAGAGGGAGAAGGAGGAGAGAGAGACAGAGAGATCATAATGGAGACCTTCGTTAGTGAGGACAACAGTGTAGCGGCTTCACTAAGATGCCCCCCCCCCCTAGTGTCGTCCTCGGCTGCAGGGAAAACATAAAAATGCCTCATAGCGTGAAAAATATTTTATGGATCGAACTTCCTCCAACCTTTCGTTTTGGGGAGGAAAAACTTTTTTGAGTTAGCGAGTGTCGTAAACATCTTTTAACTTTATTGATGTTAAGGGAAAAAAAGAGACTCGCTACTCATAAAAAACGGTTATGGCTTCGTCGAATGGCTTAGCGTTTTAAATAACAGGATTCTTCTGGAGGGAACTGTGTAATAAACCAAGAGAAGCAGGCGCCGAGTTGCTATGGTTACTCTCCGGGCTGGTAACACTGTCATATTAAGAGCCCAACCTCGCTAACCTCTACCTACATAATGAGGAGGCTACAGGGGCTCACTCATCCTCCTGTAGCTACATAATGAGGAGGCTGCAGGAGCTCACTCATCCTCCTGTAGCTACATAATGAGGAGACTACAGGGGCTCACTCATCCTCCTGTAGCTACATAATGAGGAGACAACAGGGGCTCACTCATCCTACTGTAGCTACATAATGAGGAGACAACAGGGGCTCACTCATCCTACTGTAGCTACATAATGAGGAGGCTGCAGGGGCTCACTCATCCTCCTGTAGCTACACTAACAGGAGGCTACAGGGGCTCACTCTCATCCTCCTGTGCTACATAATGTGGGGAGGCTACAGGGCTCCTCATCTCATCAGGGCTCCTCATCCTCCTGTAGCTACATAATGAGGAGGCTACAGGGGGCTCACTCATCCTCCTAGCTACATAATGAGGAGGCTGGAGCCGGGGGAGGGCTGCAGGGGCTCACTCATCCTCCTGTAGCAATGGGAGACTGGGGCTCACTCATCCTCCTGTGGCTACATGGGAGGCTACAGGGGCTCCTCATCCTCCTGTAGCTACACAGGAGCAACAGGGGCTCACTCATCCTACTGTAGCTACATAATGAGGAGACAACAGGGGCTCACTCATCCTACTGTAGCTACATAATGAGGAGACTACAGGGGCTCACTCATCCTACTGTAGCTACATAATGAGGAGGCTACAGGAGCTCACTCATCCTCCTGTAGCTACATAATGAGGAGACTACAGGAGCTCACTCATCCTCCTGTAGCTACATAATGAGGAGGCTACAGGGGCTCACTCATCCTCCTGTAGCTACATAATGAGGAGGCTGACTTGTGAACTATAGAGCTGCTAACTCACCCTCCTGCCACACCACATTAGCAGAAAGATTGACAAACAGCATGACGGGAAGACAACAGATGGACAACAGCACCCACAACAGCACCCACAACAGTATCTAGTTCACACCGTTATTCCCCTCGACTAAGGTGACTGTTTTAAGTCCCCGTGTTATTTTTCCTCTTCTTAACATATAATACATTAAGGATGAATCTCTCAGCCTCGTGTGTCGTGATAAACATTCTCACCTGTCCCAACGTGTGGACCTCCTCCGACATATTTCGTGTGTGTGGGTGGGGGAGGGGGTGGGGGTGGGGGGTTGAACTAAACATTTCTAAACACATTAAAGAACATTTACCATCATATTTATTATGTTCCTTAATGATTATTCCATTCTGTAAAACTTCTTGAAGGACCCTCAACAAAAATATAAATCCCGTTGAATCCTGCAGCATGTGCTCAGAGTGAGGATTACAACAGCGGGGAGAAAAAAGGAACCGAGAAGGGAAAAAAAAATCCTCTCCCAGGGAAAATTGTTTAGATTAATGAGGCAACCGGGTGAGCAATGTTTGTCTCTAAGATGGGGGGAAAAAGGGGAGATGTTTCCCTAACTAGAATAATTCTTGGATTAAGTATGTATTCGCTCGACGTCGGGGATCAAGTCGTGATTAAACCAGATTAGACGAGGTTGGAAAACTCTTGACAAAGGTGAGGGAACGCCCGCACGCAACTCGGGATTAAGACAGATGCTGCTGCTGCTGCTGCTTTTGTTGTTACTGTTACTTTTGTTGTTTCTGTTACTTTTATTGTTACTGTTACTTTTGTTGTTATTGTTACTTTATTTTCTAATACTGTTGTTGCTCCTTGTCCTCGTCACCGCCGTCTCCCCCTGGGTGTTGTTGTTGTTCATGTCCACAGTTTTCCTCTTGTTGTGTGGACGCGGCGGAGACTCCCATCAACTGGTTAATAACATGAGTATCGTGTCTTCTGTGTGTAGGTGATGTAGGGACCGTTTAGGACGTGTATAGACGGGCAGTGATTAGAGGCACCCGGTGTGTATGCAATCAAACCGCTATTATGCCGTGAAACCACCACACCAGCGTCTGCCCTCACTGTACACACCGCCTGGGTGGTCGTCTGTCGTACCCGAGATCTTGTGCGCGTGTGGTCGTAGCGGACAGGTAGGGGGTGGGTGTACAAGTAGGGGGAGGGTGTACAAGCAGGGGGAGGGTGTACAAGTAGGGGATGGCTGTACTAGCAGAGGATGAATGTACTAGCAGGTCTTCGGGCGTGGGTCTAGAAAGCAACAAGTCACCTCATTCACACTACTGTCACGGGGTCACAAGTAGGACTGTCTCGTGTATTTAATTGATGGGAACAGAGGCCTGGCGTGGCTAGACTCTCCACAGCACTCACCTTCGTTTAGTGGCTTAAGTAAAACACTTTTCAACTCGTTATACCTTTACTAAATTTGTCTCAGGTTCTCGTGGTGTTTATTATGACAATACCAGATCTCCTGTTCATCCTCAACACTCAGACCGGTTCAGTTAGGATTCACTTCTCTCATATTAAGTTGTCTGGCGTTCTCGGGATGCGTTAGCGTATGTGTGTGTGTGTGTAATAGTGGGGACGTCAAGTATCCTAGAGTGTGAGAGTGTATGTTGAGGGCTGGCGAGTGACGGACATCTGTGGTGGTCGAGGAAGCCAGACAAAGAGGCCCCGCTTGGACACATACACAAGGATTTGGGTGATAAGTTTTTGCTGTAGTCTGATGCGAGAGCTGCATTGTGTGGTGTTGCTGCTGGTTCTTCCTGCTGCTACACTCTCCTCTTACTTATAATCATTATATACTACTCTTGTGGTCAGCTTCCGTCAGTAGACACAATAAAAACACATACATTCCTCTCTCTATCGCTCGCCAAAAACGTGACGCGACTCTCCTGATCAAACAAAATAGCCCCCCCCTCCTTCTCTCCCCACGCCTCTAACACTGGCACCACACAAGGAAAGGTTTTTAACTACCCACTTCGTTGTTAGAATATGGAAAGGTCTCACACTTGTTAACGAGAGGCCTGATAACGTTGCTAAGTGAGGATTTAATTCTTCATACCACTGTTGGCTGAAGGGGATCACCGTATAGCTGTTAGGTATCCAAGGGAGAGGCCTGGGTATTGCTGTGAGAGACTGATAAAAGACACGATAATATTGTGTTTAAGACCGAGAAAGACCACCACTTCCCTAGTATTTACCCCCGTCTGTTTTAAGACCGAGAAAAGACCCGATAATATTGTGTTTAAGACCGATAAAAGACCCCCCCCAAAAGCTGGCGGACCTGTTACACCTCAGCCCGCCACAAAACGGTAATAAGAACAGCCAATCATCATTACTATTGTAGGAGGTTACTTCTTGCTCCCTCGCTACACACCACACCGCCTCACTGCTACACTGCCACACCGCTACACCGCCTCACCACCACACACCACACTACCACATCGCCACCACCGCCTCTGCCACTTTGTTCACTGCCCCCTACAAGTTCATAGGTTCCTCCGTCGGTTCATGATCCTGGTTCACTGTTGGTTCGTTATCAGGGAGTCTACTTTGTCTTCGTTCAGTGGTTCGTTGTCGGGGCTCTTCGTTCAGTGGTTCATTGTTGGGGTTCACTGTTGGTTCGTTATCAAGGAGTGTACTTCTTCTTGGTTCAGTGGTTCATTGCATCTAATCACCGATTCGTTGTAACACAGGCAGGAGTCTGTATTATCCCCGGTTCGTCTCTGTTCACTCACTCACACACACAGAGCTCACATGTCTCCCCCCCCCCCATTTATATTTCATATTGTAATAATTCAACACTTTGCATAGTTTTACACCCCGTCCACCAGGGCCAGAGGGGTACTGTCGTGATGTAGCTATGCCGTGTGTGTGTGTTCGTCCATCTATCTGTCTGTTAACATATATATCTACTTGATTCTTCCCAAACAAAGGGAGATATTTATTGAGTCGTTTAATTCAGTGGAAATTATTCGTCTTCTTCGTCACACTTAGTTGTTAGAGGTGAACTGTAAGAGGATTTGTATCAATTTTTTTCCCCAAACATTTTAGAATATTGTTTACTGTTTACGTAACGATATAATTAGACAGGTGATGAGAAGATTTACCTGTAATGATAGTTTGTGTTGTAATTATGCTTCTGGTGTAATGGGAGGTAGACCACGTTACTAAAGGTGTTCTGAAGGTGTAGCAGCGCCTCTCACTTACACCCTGCAGTCTGATACACCCATTAGTTCTCTCTACTAGATGTTACTCTGTTGTGATTGTAGTTATGGCACAGGTCACCATGAGCGTGCTACACTAGGCATCTGTACACCCTCTATACATGAGACATATTGATCAGGTGTGTGGGAGGAGGAGGAGGGACAATATAGTTGCAGTTTAGTTATAATATAGTTGATGGTCCCTGGTGAGGCTGACCATAACTCTCTCTCTCTCCCCTCTCTTAACTAAAATCAAATTTACATATCCAATTTCCCTCCAGATATATAATGAATGTAAACAATTTACTCTGGCAGCCATTTCAACCTCAATATATCCTTCCATTTTCTCACTATTATCTCTCTCAATATAACCCCAAAACTCGTTATAAAAAAGCCCGGGAACGCTGAAAAACTCGTGGGTCGGGCGAGGGGCGGCGGGCGGGCAGGCAGGCAGGCGGGCGGGTGGGCGGACGAACCAATATGGGGCGGCACGAAGGGCGGAGGGAAAGTGGTAGTCGCTGGCTACCCCCGCCCCACCGTCTTGGTTTTTTGTGGGGTGAAGTGAGATATGGGAAGCGCCCTAGAGTTTTGCCCCACTAACTCTTTGCTATCGTCGGCAATTGCAGAATTAGTTTCGATTTCTTTCATTTATTGACTTCCTTTATGCGTATGTGAATGTATGTATGTGTGTGTGTATGTATGTATGTATGTATGTATGTATGTATGTGTGTTCTTGGTTAGTTTATTCTGGTCGAACTGGAAGCCACAAGTGTGTGTGTATGTGCACGCGTGTGGTAGGGGTGTGTATGTGTGTGTGTGTGTGTGATAGGGGGAGTATTATGTGAGTGGGTGTGTGAGTATGGGTGCGTGGATGTGCGCGTGCTTGAGAGTGTATGTAGGTGTGTGTGTGTGTGTGCGTGCAGGATGTTGTGTGCACCTGTATTACGTGTATGTTTAAATTTATGTATGTGTGGGGGAGGGTAATTGTTTGTGTACGTCTACGCTTGTGTTTCTTTATCGATGAGTAAGTTTATGTGTGTGTGTGTGTGTGTGTGTGTGTGTGTGTGTGTGTGTGTGTGTGTCGTCCCCTGCTTGTTCTGTCTCCTGTTGCTTGTCTTAAAGTCATTACACCTAATAATTATCCTCATTAATCATTGTTTTTCATTCATATTGTAGTTCCCTCAGGCTACCACCTCCTTGTTTCTTTGTTTGTGTTTGTTTGTTGTTTGTTGTTTTGTCTAGAAATATTGGTAAACTCCAGAATAAAATGAAGAATAATTTTGTTTCTTTTTATATAACAAAAACTCAGGACTGAAACAATATACGATAATTAGGGGGAAATGGAGAGACCCCCCACCTCCCCCCCATTCTCCCTCATTATTCCTCACTCCCTCTATTCTCCATATCTATCTCCCCTTCACTCCTCATTCCCATCGACTCTCCCTCACTCCATCACTCCATCACTCCTCTCCCTCACTCTCTCCTCACTCCCTCACTCTCTCCCTCACTCTCTCCCTCCTCCATCCTCCTCTCTCCCCGCTGCCCCAAGATGACCGTGTACAGTTGAAATTAATATACTCTCCTTCACCTCATTTCTTCTCCTCTTCTTTCTTCTTTTTCCTCTTCCTATTTTTCTTCAATCGTCTGCCCTCCATTCCCAATAGCTGTTGTGTCCGTCCTCCAACTTTTTAGCGTGGCCTCTTCCCTCCTGCTCCTCTTCCTCCTCCTCTCTCCCTCCCCCATCATCACTTGCCCTTCTAGCCCCTCTCCCCCCATCATCATTTGCCCTTCTGTACCTCCTCCCGTCTCCTCTTCAAGCTCTCTTTTATCTTGACCTGTTCCTGTTTCCCCCTTTCTCTTCAGGTAAAACTCTCTCCCTCTCCTCCTCTTCATCCTCCTCTTTTTTTCCCTTCAGACACTCCCCCTCCCCCCTCCATCCATTCCCTCCCCATTTTCCTCCCTCTCTTTTCTTTCCTCTAAACCTTCTCCTCCTCCCCTTGTGTTTGTCCTCCTTCTCTTCCTCCTCCTCGTTCTCTTCCTCCCCTTTCTCCATCTCCTCCTCCCTGTCACTCTCTTCTCATCCTCTTCCCTCTTGCCCTCCTCATCCCTCTCGCCCTCCTCCATCTCCTCACTCTTCCCTCTTTCTCCTCCTCAGTATAGTAAGAGGAGGAGGAGGAGGGGTGGGGGGGGTGGGGTTGGACACCCAGAAGCTACCCAGTATTTTACACACTGTGGCTACGGGGTCCCCAATAAATGTCTTCTAGATATAAAGTTCATCACTTGACATACGGCCGTTGCAAGTCTTCATTTTTGCAACGTAAGTCTTTGCAATCCCTCGCAATCTCGCTGCAAATTTTCTGTCTCCCAGTGTTGCCAGACTTTCGTGGGACAATGAAAAGTAATGTTCAGGAAAAAGCAACGCCTTGTTAGTCTCGTTCGGTGGGAGTTTTTTTTTTCTTTCCTTTTTTGGCCATCTGGGGGGGTTCATTTTGGTGTGGTATTATTGTATTTGGTGGGGCTGCATTTTATCCGCTCAATTTTGTTCAGTGGTATCGGAATAAGAAGGGGAGTGGGGGATGACTCGGGTAGGGGGAGGCAGGTGGGGTAGCTTCTCGTCCTTAAATACTGTCGTCTTGTTAACTTTTTGATGCCGACTTAGCGTTCTTCTGCTGCCGAGAGATATGACGAGTGTAGTCACCCAGGGGGGGAAATTCTTCACGTGGAAACTTGGTGATGTTGCCGGCATGTGGCCTCACGTGCTGGAGCGGCGCGTCACTTACCTTCCCTCAAACAACACGCCATCGATGTATGTTTTCAACTCGTTTACATCACGTTTCTCATTACGTCTTCATCACAACCGTAACATGTATTTGACACGTACTGTAACACGTTTGTAACTCGTGCTGAATGTATCCTTAACGCGTTCTCTGTTTGATATCATAATATGTCTTAAGCACGTCCTCAACAAGTCGTCAAAATGTCTTGTTCATGTCTTAAACACGTCTCATGTACGGCCTCAACAAGTATTTACCTATTCCTGTACTCGACCACAGCGCGTGTTGGGGGTGTCGTGAGGCAGGACGTCTTCAGGCCCCGTGTTTAATGACAATGAGCATATAGCTTAACAGGTGGACAAAACACACTACGTAAACAGGAAACCACTTTGTTTTCCTCGGGCAGACAAGAACCATCTGGACATTTCTCATTATATTTTTCATCATAACGTGTAACAACATGTCATTATGACTTGGAAGTAAACATTAGACCAATTCTGCATCAAGTAGCAAAAACGTGTAATGTGGACTGGCAGTGTTGACCGAGGCGGTGATTACTTTGAGCTAGTGCTTGTTGAATGCATCTTGCATGATTGTTACTTCAACGAGAAGGTCCGCTTTTTTCCCAGGTTAAAGTGAGTGAAAATTGTAGTAATGGCTCCTGAATTTGCCTTTTTCGTTACTCTGGTGCAAAACATAGAACGAATGCTTATGTGGATGTTGTAATGAATTTATGGCTGGCAGTAGAATTTTTTTTTTGTAATATACAACTTGAGAGACACAAATTAGACGAGAAAATTACCTTAGTGGTTTGTGCATGTACTTACGTATATGTTTATTGAATATATGTTCGTACGTGTATGAGGCGAGCCCTGATGAGTGATAAATCGTTGGGGTAAATAGTTGTAATACGAGTACACTCCAGAGAGGCTGTGTAGCGTGACGGGTGGGGTGTGTAGTGGTGAGCGGGGTGTGTAGTGGTGGGCGGGGTGTGTAGTGGTGAGCGGGGTATGTAGTGGTGGACGGGGTGTGTAGTGGTGAGTGGGGTGTGTAGTGGTGGACGGGGTGTGTAGTGGTGGACGGGTGTGTGGTGGACGGGGTGTGTAGTGGTGGACGGGGTGTGTAGTGGGGTGTGTAGTGGCGAGCGGGGTGTGTAGTGGTGGACGGGGTGTGTAGTGGTGGACGGGGTGTGTAGTGGCGAGTGGGGTGTGTAGTGGTGAACGGACCTGAGCTGCTAGTAAATAACAAGAGTCTGTCACTGCGGCGACTCCACCTACTGCTGCTTCAGGATGGTGGCGCCTGGTTATGCCCTCCTCAATCATCGGGTACTGTTATCTGGGTATATGCCCTGCCCTGCCCTGCCCTCTACCCTGTACT
Organism: Homarus americanus; assembly: GCF_018991925.1. Taxonomy (NCBI): domain Eukaryota; kingdom Metazoa; phylum Arthropoda; class Malacostraca; order Decapoda; family Nephropidae; genus Homarus; species Homarus americanus. Next base: position 147,506 of record NW_024738769.1, on the reverse strand, counting down.
CATCCACGGTTATTACCTACGTTATCCACAAAGTACTGTAGGTGTCGTCAATGGAGCCCTTTAGAGTCGTAGACACAGGTAACTAGGGAAGACCCGTATCGGTGACCTGTGGCATTGAGGGACCTGGTGAAGTGTGCCACGTGCAGGTGAACCAATCTCTGCCTTTGTTTACTGTACCTTGTTTGTTGGTTATTACAGTGAGTGCCTCCCTGGACTACCGGAGTGAACTTAAAACACTGGTGATGACATGAATAGTGACCTTGTTGTCTCTTGTCTACTTCTCTCCTCCTGTAGTGCCTCTACCCCTCAGTAAGGACTCCTCACTTCCTTCCCTGATCGCTATTGAGACCTGTACCTCCCTCCTCCCTCTCCCCCTCCTCTCTGATTGATAATATATACACTCCCCCACTCCCCTCCCTATACAGAAGTACCTCTACCATTACATAAGCTTACTCTCTGCCGTTCATGTATATTCTCATATGTGTTTTACTAAATAATATATGTATACACACACACACACATACATACTCACACACACACACACACACACACACACACACACACACACACACACACACACCATGCTAATTATTCGTAACGCTTTCAGTTAGGGAATAAGCCGGCCATAAAATACATTTTGGAGCACATTGTTCAAGGCACAAGTCGGGATTCCTGTTCCAAATTCCTTCGTACGGTGCTGTTGGCCGGAGACGAAATCAAGTTGAACGTAAAATTTGGCCACAGAAAATTTAATCTTGAAATTTGGAGTGTGGGGAGGAAAAAGAGGCCATACTCGTGGAAAAATGAACCAAAATCAAAAAGCTTAATATGTTGAGATAAAATGGTGTTGGATGAATAGGCGATAACGAACTAGATTGCTTAATTGGTGGTTGGGCTCCTCCTCAAATTAGTGAGCAATTGGGTCGTTAGGTGGTTGATGAATGATATTTAGAAGAGGAGAGGAAAAAGGCATAGGTCAGAAATGCATTTGGAGAGACTGATCAAGGTTTCTTATAATTGTTTTATATGTACATAAATACATATATATTATTCCTATTCCCCCATCATCATATTATTACTATTATTATTCACCTCCATCTTTCTTCACTTTTCACCTTCTTCCCTCATTCTACATCTGTTAATATTGATTTTTACTCATTTAGGGATTTTTTTTATTATCGTTCGTTTTATTTTCTGTTTCGTTAAGTGTTTTTCTTACGAAGGACAAATATACTGTACATGTTTATTGGTTATGGTCACTGTTGTCGCCTCAGTAGGTGGCTGGCAGGGCGCTACACGAAGACATTTTATTCTTTGGAACTTTGGGGGAGAGCAGGGGTGAGGAGGGGCAGCAGGGTGAGGAGGGGCAGCAGGGTGAGGAGGGAGCAGGAGGTGAGGAGGGATGAAGGGGTGAGGGAGGGAGCAGGGTGAGGAGGGAGCAGGAGGTGAGGAGGGCAGGGGTGAGGAGGGGAGTGAGGAGGAGGGCAGCAGGGGTGAGGGAGGCAGAGGTGAGGAGGAGGGCAGCAGGGGTGAGGAGGGAGCAGGAGTGAGGAGGAGGATGAAGGGTGAGGAGGCAGGAGAGGAGGAGGGGCAGCAGAGGTGAGGGGGCAGGAGTGAGGAGGAGGGAGAGGTGAGGAGGGAGTGAGGAGGAGGATGAAGGGTGAGGAGGGATGCAGGGTGAGGAGGAGGGATGAAGGGGTGAGGAGGAGGGAGTGAGGAGGAGGATGGAAGGGGTGAGGAGGGGGAGCAGGAGTGAGGAGGAGGGGATGAAGGGGTAGAGGAGGGGGTGGAGGTGGATGGGGGGTAGAGGTGGCACTGATTAAATAACATGAAATATATAAATTCTCGATGCAGGGAACATGTTTTGTCGGGACCAGTATGCAATATTAATGCCTTGCAATGTAAAAGGAGTTGTTAAATAATTTTCAAACGCCATTTAAAAAAAGTGAGGTTAAAATGGCCCTAACATGGTGGAAGCAAAGTGCTGCATAATTAACGCTAGGAAATGTAATTCTCGGTAAGTAAATGTCGGAGAAGTTCTTCTCTCTCTCTCTCTCTCTCTCTCTCTCTCTCTCTCTCTCTCTCTCTCTCTCTCTCTCTCTCTCTCTCTCTCTCTCTCTCTCTCTCTCTCTCTCTCTCCGCAGCTTATATTCAATTCTTGGTCACTTTATTATTATCAAATGTCTTTATTAAACAGATATTCACCTCTTTCATTTTTCAAGACATTTCTTCGTTGTAGCTGGGCATGTGTCCGTCAGTGTGTCCGTCAGTGTGTGTGTGTGTGTGTGTGTGTGTGTGTGTGTGAACTGGTTTGTCTTATATCATATTTACATTGAGTCAAAATTTCCTTGTTGTGTTTTGTATTTGTGAGTGACCGTTTGTGTTGGGGTGAGGGGTCAGGTCATAGGTGAGGGGTCAGGTCATAGGTGAGGGGTCAGGTCATAGGTGTTGGGTCAGTTCACAGGTGGTAGAGAAAGCCACAGATGTTGGGGAAGGTCACAGGTATTGGAGTTAGGTCACAAGTGTTAGGGTCAGGTCACAGGTGTTAGGGTCAGGTCACGGGTGTTATGTTCAGATCACAGGTGTTGGGTCAGGTCAAATCAAGAGGTCACCCACACATTGCTCTGGCTTATTCCATTTGTTTATCCTTCTCTTTCGTCTTTATTCTCTGATTCTCACTTATCTTACCTTTTCTTCCTCTTTATCTCATTTCATTTCTCTCCTTTAACAGTGTTGCCTGTCTCTCTCATTCCGGCGTTTCTCACTTCCAATTCTTTTATTTTTTTGTATGTTTCTTTTATCCTTTTTATTTCGATCTACGTCTTAATCAAATCTTCCACCTCCCCGTGTGTCTTCTTCCGCGTCTTTCTCTCTCTCTCTCTCTCTCTCTCTCTGTTTTATTTTTTTTCTTTCATTTTCATATTTTATCAACTCTTTATCTCTTCGACCTCCTTTTCACACTTCACTACCACCTCTCTCTTCCTCTCTCCTCTCTCTCTCTCTCTCTCTCTCTCTCTCTCTCTCTCTCTCTCTCTCTCTCTCTCTCTCTCTCTCTCTCTCTCTCTCTCTCTCTCTCTCTCTTATATATATAATCTTCCAGCTCAATCCTCCTTTTCTCCATATTTCTTCCTCCTCCTCTTACTCCTCCTCTTCTGCTTACAAACTCCTTACTCTTCCTGCTACTCTCCACTACTTCATCCCCCTCTGCCTCCACTGTCTACTTCCTCCTGCTTCTCTCCTCCACTGTCTTAGCTTTGTGCGTGGCAGTCTTCCTGCTGGAGGAAGTCAAAGCAGAACAAGGCCTTAAATAGCGAGCAGCAGTAACGTGTGTGTGTGTCCTGCGTCCCCCCCACCCCACCCCCCCTCCAGCTCACCCGGGACCAATAACTCTGACCTCTCCATCCCTGACCCTGCTTCACCCTAACCCTGCCTCACCTTGCCCCTGCCTCACCTTGCCCCTGCCTGACCCTAGCCCTGCCTTACCCTGACCCTGCCTCACCCTAACCCTATCTGACCCAAGCCTTGCCTCATCTTGACCCTACCTTACCCTAACCCTGCCTCACCCTAGCCCTGCCTCACCTTTCCCCTGCCTAGGCCTTTGCCTCATCTTGACCCTACCTTACCCTAACCCTGCCTCACCCTAGCCCTGCCTCACTGATTTATTTATTTTTTTTTGTATTTGTTTAAAAAATATCTAAAGGTTGTCACAGTGGGACCAATACGACATAGTTCACTTTGTCTCGACACTCAAGTGACTTCGTCTCTCTGATGTCATGTAAGATGTTGTAATACGAAAATTACTCTTAATTATGTCAATTTACTTATAACTGCGTTTATTAAGACTTTAAGTGTCCGGGCGTGACGCAGGGAGCACTGTGTGTTTGTGTGTGTGTGTGTGTGTGTAAAGTAGCGAGAAGACCTACTTCAGGGGAGTGAGAGGGCGCCCTTGCTCCTCATGACGACACACTGAGGACGTGTAGTGCAGTGGAGTGTTGTGTGTAGCTATACCAGGTGTAGTGCGGTGTATGGGTGGTGTACAGGAGGGTAGTGTAGTATTGTGGTTGGTCACTATATAGCTATGTGTCAGTAGTGGCTGTGGTGGAGGTAAGACGCCACCTACCATTGTGGTTGAATGGTCACTGTAGGCGGGTGTGGGTGTACTGTAGCTCTGACCCTGGCGATGGCGTCAGGGCGTTGCCAGGGGGAGGGAGGTGTCTCAGCGTCGCCACACTGTATCTCCCGGGAGGGGGGGGGGGTGTAGCCAGTCAGGGTGTTGGGTTATCACACACCTGAAACAGTATTACAAACTTACACCTGTATCTGGGGTTCAGTTGAATTTTTAATGCAGCATGTTACAGAATTTATACCTTTATTCTCTAAGATTTTTTGTTTCATATTCATTATTTTTTTTATTCCTTCCTTCTGACAGGTTTCTTTTTGTTTATCATTGTTTTCCCACGAGTTTTGTTTCTTTTATATCGTGAGTATATTTATTTCTACTTGGTATTGCTGGATTAGGTTAGCCTATTGCAGACCTTATTTTCTTATGTTAAGTTAAGTTAGGTTAGGGGAGGTTAGGTTAAGCGAGGTTAAGCGAGATTAGGTTAAGTTAGGTTAGGTTATCTGAGCGAGGCAGCGATTGTCAGGACGCGATCTACTTTATGGGATGATGAATATCGGGATAATTTAAGTTATCCTTGACGACACGACGCATAAATCTGTTCCTGGTATCCGCCCCACATTGGCTCACCAGTCACCTTAACTCTTAGGAGGCACAATTCTTTTTATTATTATTTGATTATTCATTTTCTTCTTGTCTATTTCTCTGTTGGCTCCCCATTTCGATATCTTTCTGGTCTTTCTCTCTCTCTCTTTCTCTTCCTCCATCTCCCCCCTTTCTCTTTCCCTTCCTCCATCTCTCTCTCCCTCTTTCTCTCTCCCCTTCCTCCTCTCTCTCTCTCTCTCTCTCTCTCTCCATCTCCCTTTGTCTGTCAGGGAGAGACACTAACTCACATTGGGAGTCGGCCTGTCGCTCCTAAACTAACTCACTCCCCCCTCACCCTCCCACCCCCCTCCCTCCCCCCCCTCACCCCCTCCACCCCTCCACCCCTCCCAAGATTGTGCACATTTTTCTTACCGCTTTAGATGGAGTTATTAGAGGTGAGTCTCCATAACCCTTCCTCTTCTCTGTTGGATTTTTGAATTAGTTGTTTTTGAGAAGGACTGTGCTTCCTTCCTCCTCTTCCTTCCTTTTCTTCCTTTCTCCTCTTCCTTTCTCTTTCTCTTCCTCCTCCTTATTCTGTTCCTCCTTTCGCTTTTCTTCTTATTTCTTCTTTTTTCTTCTGTTCCTCCTTCCCCTTTTTCCTCCTCCTTCACCTTCCTCCCCTTCTCATCCACCTCCTGCTTCTTCTCCTCCTCTTCCTTCTTCACTTTCCCTTCTCATCATCCTTCTCCTCTTCCTTCCTCTTTCTTCTTCCTCTTCTTCCTCCTTTTTTTAATTAGTCAGGTCATTACTGAAGAGTGTGAGACCGCTTGGCAGGTATATACAGTGTACCTAGACAGTGTAGGTTAGGTCAGGTTAGGTCAGGTGAGTATGTTATACCTGCGTGACCATGTTGTTGCCGTATATGTATCACCGTGTGTGCCGTAGTGTACAGTATCTCTCCAAGGTATTAGTTCTGTGGTGAGTCAATCAGTATGTCAGTCCACGTCAGGTAGTAGTGTCAGGCAGCGGGCGAGGGTCAGCATAGTGCCAGTGAGTGCCATTGTCGGGTGAGGGTCAGTGTAGTGCCATTGTCGCCATATTGCCTGTCACCTGACCTCCGTGTGTGTTTTGTTTCTTTTGTGTTGGTCTGGCGACTTAATGATGTCTGGTGTGTGAGTTATAAATATATAGCTGACGGCTGACGGCTGACACTTGATTGTTGACACCGGATACCAGGCACACGGCCATAGGCAACCTCCTCCCCTCCTCTTACCCCCTCAAACCTCCTCTCCTTCTCCAACACCCTCCTTCCCTCCCTCCCCCAATAACCCCTCCCTCCCCAATAACCCCTCCCTCCCCAATAACCCCTCCCTCCCCAACAATCACCATTCCCCACATTCTCCCTTCCTCAATACCCAGCCCTTTCCACCCCATCTATCCCCACCCTTCAACAGAACCCCCTACACCCCCTACAACACTGGGGGAGTAAAATAGTTCCCCAATCTTTGTTTTAAGTTGTGACGGTCGGGTCATACGTCTCACCACTCAGTTATGGTCGCAACATGACAAGTGACGTTAACCCATCCCTTCCTGTCCAGAGGTTAAATGAGGAAGCAAACATAACATTAATTTATTACATAGACGCGTGATTTAGAGCCTTGTTAGTTGGGGTACGATTAATGGTGGTGGTAATAATAATAATAATAGTAATAATAATAACAATAGTGATGATGATGATGATGAAGCAACGGTACACGCCCCCCTCCTGCATCTGTGTGTCTGAAGGAGAACTAACTCACTGCAACACCTCCTCAGGGACTCCTCTACATCCTACTGACCAGACCTGTGCATTCCTCACACACACACACACACACACGGGCGTGGGTATTGGTGTATGGGAGTAGATGTGGGTGGTAGCATCTGTTGGTGGTAGTAATGACCCTGGTGTGTGGGTGGGTGGGGGAGGGACGCTCATAGTGTGGATGATGGTAACGAGGATCATCCACAGTATGGGTAGAGTGATGGGCAGCGGCGTCGGTAGAGGAAGAAGAGGTTCAGGGGGAGGAGGAGGAGGAGGTGTTAGGGACGCCAACGGTGGAGATGGAGGAGGAGGAGGAGAGGAGGGGAGGGGCAGGCAATGCACCCCAGGCAAGAAGAAGCAAAGAACGAGGTCAGTTTTTCGTCGTATTCTTTCCTTCCTGCACGGGGGACCCTCAGCCCGGGAAATTTAAACCCCCCGATTTCCCGTTTTCATCCGTATTCGATGTCTTAAGTCGGATGGGATTAGATGCAAATCTCTTAGGCGGATGTGATCGTGGAATTTTTAACAGCCGTCATTCCGCGTGGGCAAAGGAAAGAGATTTAAGACCTCGCTGGGCCAAACCCTTCCTAAAATACTCAACCGGAATGAAAAGAAAACGAGATGAAATTATATGAAAAGTCGTGCCCCCGAGATCTCCCCACCCGCGAACCTCCTCCTCCTCCTCCTCTTCTGCCCTTCCTCCTCCCGCTCAACCCCCTCTCCTCCTCCTCAACCCCCCCCCTCCATAGCCGCCACCTCCCCCTTCTCCTCCTGCGCTTGCCAAAACTTTAGAGTTATTGCCATTTTTATATATCGCAAGCAGAGGTTCTCTTCCCCAGACTGTGTGCCAAAACATCGTCCCTGGCCCCAGCTTCTTCCCTCACCCCTCACCTCCTCACCCCTCACCTCCTCCCTCTCTCCTTCACCTTCACCACTCACACTCACTCACCAGCACGTATACACTTACACGCCGTCATACTTACCAGAGTAAACACACACACACACACTTATCGGCACACACACACACACACACACACACACACACACACACACACACACACACACACACACACACACACACACACACACTCTTATCAGCACACACACACACACACACACACACACACACACACACACACACACACACACACACACACACACACACACACACACACACACACACACACATGACCTTCACCATAAACATTGAAGTTTATTATGTTCACTGTATGTTCCTTTTCATTTCTCTAATAAGCTTCATAGTAAACACCTCCCCCACCCCCCTCCTACACCCCCGTAGTAATGTATTATGTAATAAGTCATTCTGTCCATTGTATATATTTTCAGTCTATATGGGTTTATGAAGTTTTAATTAATATTATTACACAGACACACACACACACACACACACAGACACACACACACACACAGACACACACGGGCAGACACACACACACACACACACACACACACACACACACACACACACACACACACACCTGCACCTGCTCCTCATAAGATTGAATTATACTTCATGTAAAACAGAAATAAAAATAATTTGTGGAAACTTGCAAGAAAAAAAGTTAACATATTTGTGTAGATGGGAATTATCTCTGTGTGTCTCCCCCTCCTCCTCTGCCCCCCCTGTATATCCCCCTCTACCCTGTATCTCCCCCTTTCCCTCTGTGTCTCCCACCCCTTTTCCCTCTGTATCTCACCCCTTCCTCCAGTTTCTCCCCCTCCATACCCTGTTTCTCTCTCCCTCATTCTCTCTCCTCTCCCCCTGTATCTCCCCACCACTACCACCCACTGCCCATGTACTTTCTCTCTCTACCTACCTCCTCTACACTCCTCCTCACACTCCTCCCCCCTCTCTACCTCTACCTCACACTACCCCTCCCCCTCTCTACCTCCTCCTCCACTTACTCCTCCTCCCCTCTCTACCTCCTCCTCATACTCCTCCTCCTCATACTACTCCTCCCCTCTCTACCTCCTCCTCCTACACCTCCTTCACTCTCTTAACATATTCAGATAAAAACAAGGTTTATGTGCTCGTAAAATATGTCCAACTTTAATTGATTTTGCCTCTCTGTGTGTTATTGCCGAAAAATGAGGCTCTGCTAGGAAGGGCGGGGGAGGGGAGGGGGCCTAGCGGAGCATCTCTCATGTAGGAGTTACGAGTCCCCCCACCCCCCACCTCTCTCTATCTCTCTCTCTCTATCTCTCCTTATCTCTCTCTCTCTCTCTCTCTCTCTCTCTCTCTCTCTCTCTCTCTCTCTCTCTCCGTCTCAACGTAAACATTATTACTACCTAATTTACCGCCTCCTTCCATGCACCTCTCTCGTACGGAAAAAGTTTAATTGGTAATACCGTCAATGGTCATCCTGTATGGTGGTAGTGGTGGTGGTGGTAGTAGTGGTAGTAGTGGTGGTAGTAGTAGCGGTGGTGGTAGTAGTGGTGGTGGTAGTAGTGGTGGTGGTAGTAGTGGTGGTAGTGGTGGTGGTGGTAGTAGTGGTAGTAGTGGTGGTAGTGGTGGTAGTAGTGGTTTGTCTTGCAGTACTTCAGCTATATAACCTTTCATGGTGTATGTGGTAGGTTAGGTTAGGTTAGGTTTGGTTTGGTTTGGTTTGGTTAGGTTAGGTTAGGTGGAATACACTTAATGATCATATGAATATAGTTGAGGAGGAGGAGGGGGAGGAAGAGGAAGACGTGATAGGAGGAAGTCGGTGAGCGGGGACATGTGTAAGTCATCCATGTAATTTCTGGTATTGGCTGATGTATCTTCCAGTTCCTCTCTCTCTCTCGTTAACCGGTTTCGTTACACTCGGATAACGCATATTATGTCCGGTTATCGGCCTTTACTGTATTAGGGTTCTTACTCGTAAATCGATGATAATTATTTTTTTTATTTTTTTTTTCCTTCTGGCTCCGTTATTCGGCCTGTGTTGAGAGAGAGGTGCAGCCGTTCGTCCACGTATGCAGTTCTGGTTAGGAGCTCACACGTCTTGACAATCATTTGGTCATTAAGGCGGGCATCACCTCGTCAGGCTGGCTGGCTGGCTCCCTGGCTCTAGCTGGCTCCCTGTATCTCTCTCTCCCTGGGGCGATGACAATTTTTGCCTACACTGGAAATAATTTCTTTTGGGGGAAATAATTTCTTGAGGTGAGGGAAATATTGTAGATCAGGTGGTGATATTTCCTCTTATTTTGAACTTAATTTTTAATATTTGTAATTGAATATAACTCGTGTGTGTGTGTGTGTGTGTGTGTGTGTGTGTGTGTGGACAGCTTACCCCAAACTACTGCTTCCGCCGTTTTCTTCTTCATGAGGAAGCTGTGTCCTCTCCCTCCCTCACTCCCTCCTCCTCCTCCTCTCTTTCCTCCTCCTCCCCTCCCTGTACTCTTCCCTTTTTACTTCTTAGGATTACTCACCCCCCATTAGCTCCCCCCCTCCTTTGTTCTCTCCCCCCTCCCCACATCCCCTATCCTCTTTCTCACGGCCTCCCTACCCACACCATCCCCTCACGACCTCTCACACCCTCTTCTCCTCCTCCTCCCTCCCTCCTCCCCGTCTTCTCCCTTTCTCCTACCCCCTTGTGAGCTTTATATCTCTTCCCCTGTGTCCTTCCTCCTCCTCCTCCTCCTCCTCCTCCTCCTCCTTCCTCTCCCCCCACCTTAGCAGGCAATATATCCTCCCCCCTCCCCCCTCCCCCCTCCCCTCGCCCCTGAGAAAAGTGGGACTGCGGAGGGTGGGAGAAAAAGGGGTTACTTTACGAGTGCTAGCTAAGGCAGTTTGGGGAGCGGCGGAGGTTTAGGAGACGTCTCGTATAGCATTATCATAATCCCAACACCTTCATTTTACTCTTCGGCAAGTTTGATTTTCAGCGAGTCTCTTGTGGGCGGTGTGTGTGTTGTGGTGGTGGGTGTTGGTGTGTGTTGTGGTGGTGGGTGTTGTGTGTGGTGGGTGTTGTGTGTTGTGGTGGTGGGTGTTGGTGTGTGTGTGTGGTGGTGGGCGGTGTGTGTGTTGTGGTGGTGGGTGTTGGTGTGTGTGTGTGTGGTGGTGGGCGGTGTGTGTGTGTTGTGGTGGTGGGTGTTGGTGTGTGTGTGTGTGGTGGTGGGCGTGTGTGTGTTGTGGTGGTGGGTGTTGGTGTGTGTGTGGTGGTGGGCGGTGTGTGTGTGTTGTGGTGGTGGGTGTTGTGCGTTGTGGTGGTGGGTGTGTGTGTTGTGGTGGTGGGCGGTGTGTGTGCTGTGGTGGGATGGGTGTTGGGTGGTAGGCGGTGTGTGGTGGTGGGTGTCGTGGTTAACGGGGTATTTATTGTGGTGGTAGTATTGTGGTAATGTCGTTTTTATGGTGTGGGTGTGGTGTTGATGGTGTTGGGTGTGGTGTTGATGGTGTTGGGTGTGGTGTTGATGGTGTTGGGTGTGGTGTTGATGGTGTTGGGTGTGGTATTGATGGTGTTGGGTGTGGTGTTGATGGTTTTGGGTGTGGTGTTGATGGTGTTGGGTGTGGTGTTGATGGGGGGTTAGGGGTAAAAATAGCTATCATCTTCAGCTAAAATCCAAAATATATGCGACTTATAACATGGAGAGAGCCACTATAGTACTGTACTGGGGGGAACCATCACCCTAACCTCACCCACCTAGGTAATCAACATCCAGGTAAGGTCTTATGGCACTTGTAAGAACATCATAAAAACACATGTGATGTTTACCAAAGTACTGTACTTATATGATACTTATTATGTACTTGACACTTTTTGCCAAACTCCCGTACCTGTAGTTGTAGTGTTTAATATCAATTGTTGATGTTTGACTTGTCATAGAGGATGGTTGATTATTACTTAAGATTTGAGGTCAAGGAGAAGAGTTTTTTATCGCTTTGTGTGCTAGAACGCACCAGGTAGTCTTTCCACATACGCTAGAATGCATCATGTAGTCCTCCCACACGCTAGAACGCATCAAGTAATCCTCCACAATACTACAGTGAACCAAAGAGAGGAGGAGTCCTCTCACACACGCTAGAACGCACCATATGGTCTCCTCCCCACATGCTAGAACGCACTAAGTAGTCAACCCCCACACGCTAGACCACACCAAGTAGTCTCCCCACACGCTAGAACGCACCAAGTAGTTGAGTCGTCCTCCCACACACGCCCGAACGCACCATGTAGTCCTCCCACACACGCTAGAACGAACCAAATGGTCTCCCCACATGCTAGAACGCACTAAGTAGTCTCCCCCCCCCCCCACCACACGCTCGAACGCACCAAGTAGAGCAGTAGTTCCTGAAGTAAGAAGATTTTTACGCATTACAAATCGATATACTTTTATACGCATTTTTCTTTACTTATCAAACACTCGAATATCGTCATTTTAGGGATACGAGGAAGGTGAGCAAGGAAGACAGAGTAGCTAGAACGCACCAGCGGCCTGAATATCTCTCGCCATTCCACTCCTCACCTAAATACTTGAAGGAGCCATGATATCAATATTCCTCCCCTCGCCGACACACCAGAAAGAATATGATTTTCTTCCTCTCATGATGTGATACTAGAACACAACGCTAACTAACCCCATCTTAAGAAAATTAGAACGCACATGTGAGTCGGTGTTATCCCTAAAACTGCTAGAATGCACCCAGATTAATATCCTCTCACAAAAATGCTAGAACGCACCGAGTTATGGAGTTTTAACTTGTCCAGATACAGCTGACTTGGGACTTATCTAAGCGACTAAAAATCCAGGTCATTTTGTCAAGTTTATATGTATTTGAAGGTAAAAAGTTTTGATGTAAGAGAGAGCAAGTGTCTCTTTAATTTCGTGGATTTACTCAGGAGGTTATAGAATTGGAGGACAGTTTCGTGGATGTGCTTGAGAGCTTGTGGAAACGGAAGCAGTTTTAGTGGATTTATTTGAAACTGAAACGTAAACACTATAGTGGGTTTAACTTGAGAGGAAACTTGGAGTATAAACATTAGATTTTCTTGAAACTGAAACATATTTACTTGAGATCTTGTGAAGGAAAAAAAAAGTTTACTCAGGCATTTTATCAGAAAGGTTAAAAAAAACACTGATTTTTTTTGTGTGTCCGGATGTACTCACCAACACATGAAAACAGGAACAAGTTTCTCGGATTAATGTAAGATGATGTGGAAACGGAAATACTGTTTTTATGTAACCCGGATTTACCAAAATAGGATCACAAAGACGCTCTACCTTTATTGCGATATATAATGAAAGTTAAGTGAAGTGAAGGGCTGAAGATAATTAATGTTGTGGTAAGCTTGCCATTGTATCCAGGTAACTGATGTCTTATGTACGCACACTGACCTCTATCCTGATGTAGAATATTCACCTGTTATTACCTGTGTGTGTGTGGTAGGGAGGGAGGGGGGGGGGTTAACGTATACCACAGTGGTGAATCATTAACACCGGTGTTCATAATTGACCAGATTACCTTCGTCTGTCACATTAATACCTGAGCACACCTGGTGATAGCTCATTAAGGTCGCGTGTTACGTTTATCCGACTTTTTGTGAACTTTTTGTTTCCTTTGCCTCACGTGAGCTGCAGTCGAGGGATCCTGGCCTTAATAATCAATGGAGGAAGTTATTACACCTGTATTAGTGACTGGTGATTGGTTGTCTGGGGTCACCTGTGAGCTGTGTAACGATTTGAGGAGGTGTTCGTTAATGTTGCAGTCACTGTGTTTTGATATAACGCTGTTTACCTCGATATAATGTTGTTTACCTCGATATTACACTATTGACCTTGATATAACACTATTTACCTCGCTATAACACTATTTACCTCGATATAACACTATTTACCTCGATATAACACTATTTACCTCGCTATAACACTATTTACCTCGATATAACACTATTTACCTTGATATAACACTATTTACCTCGCTATAACACTATTTACCTCGATATAACACAACCTTCATATAACGCTGTGTATTTGTTACTCCACTACGCTATGATCCTATATGGCAAATTGTTATATATACTGTATATTTATAACCCTAGTATATATTATATTATTCAATGTATAAGATGAACTTCCAGAGCATTTGTGTGACTCTATATCATTTGTCGCCTGAATGTTGTTGTGATTATTTCAAGGGTCGTGAGCTTTCTCTTTTTCACTCTTACTCTTCATCTTTTAAAACTTTCTCTTCTCTTCTTACTCTCTCTCGCTCTGTCTCTCTTTTTCTCGTTTTTTTTTACCTGGTTTTATCTCTCGTTTGATTTTTTCCCTCCCCCCCGAGTGTTTTTTTTTTCTTTCTGGGATATTTTTGCTTCGTTGTTTTCTTCATCGTATTCTTCAGTGTTTTATTTGTTTTATTTCTCTCTCTCTCTCTCTCTCTCTCTCTCTCTCTCTCTCTCTCTCTCTCTCTCTCTCTCTCTCTCTCTCTCTCTCCTTGCTTTGGCTATTTGTTCTTTTGTCGTCTTTTCGTTACTCTCTTTTCCCCATCATCCTTCCAATTTGTCTCTTCTTTACCGTTCTCTTCCTCCTCCTCACCCATCCTTATCTCTCCTCCTCCTCCTCCCCTTCTGTCACACCCGTATATATCACCATTCACTCTGCTTATCTCCTGTTTTCTCTTTCTCCTTCATTTATCACGTTAAGAGTTGTACCCCTAGCCTCCCCCCCACCCCTTCTCCATCACCTTGGCAAGCCATAAGCCAAACCTCTCTCTCTCTCTCTCTCTCTCTCTCTCTCTCTCTCTCTCTCTTTCTCTCTCTTTCTCTCTCTCTCTCTCTCTCTCTCTTTCTCTCTCTCTCTCTCTCTCTCTCTCTCTCCCTCTCTCTCTCTCTCTCTCCTTTTTATCTCAAAGTACCCCACAGTTCATCTTAACCTTCCCTCTTACTTGTTCACCAACACCATCACTATGTCCTCCATCCTGCTCACCACCATCACCATCACCCACCACCATCACTATCCTGCCACCATCACTATCCTTACCACCACCACCACCATCACCTACCACCATCACTATCACCTACCATCATCATCTATCACTTCTTTTAATATCATGACTTTCCAGCAGTAAGGAGTATGTATGTATGTATGTATGTAGTTTAAACTCCCCGAGGACTAAATATCTACATTCCCTTCCTTCCCTCCCCTTCTTCCTCCCCTTCCCCTCCTTCCCTCCTCCCCCCCCCCCTTAACAGAGTCTAGAGGCAACGTGACGAGGTAGAGAGTGAGTCACGTGATATCAAGACGTGTGTTGTTTTATTTCGTGTTGTTTTATTATGTATATATTCATTTTCTTTCTTTTTCTCTCTTTTCTTTCTTTTTTTCTCTTTTTTTCTCTTTAATTTCACTCTGTTTTAATTTTTTTTAGAGGACGGGGGTTCGTATCCTCTCTCTCTCTCTCTCTCTCTCTCTCTCTCTCTCCATATGCATTACAATACACACTCCTTCATTCTTTTTCTTCAATTTTTTTATCCGTCTGTTTCTTTCCTTCTAGTCTTACATCTTTCATTTCTTCATTCATTTTCTTCCCTCCCAGTTCCCCTTTTTTCTTCTTCCAGTTTCTTTTCTTCTCCAGTTCCTTTACTTCTCCCTCTTCCTCCACCCCCCTTCAGTTTCTTCTCTCTTCCTTCCTTCCTCCTCTTCTCTCCTTCCTTCTCTTCCCTCATTCCTTCTCTTCCCTTCCCCTTCCTTTACTTCTCCCTCTTCCTCCCCTCCTCCCCATTCAGTTCCTAGTTCCTCCTCTTCCCCTTTTCTCCCCTCTTCCCTTCCTCTTTCTTTCCTTCTTCCTCTATCATCATTGTGTTCCCAGAAGTCTCTTGTCGCTCTCCTGCTCTGTCCCTTTATTCTCCTTGTCTTTCCTCTCTCTCTCTCTCTCTCTCTCTCTCTCTCTCTCTCTCTCTCTCTCTCTCTCTCTCCTTCTTTCCCTACTAATTTCTTTCCCTTCTTTCCTTCTCTGTTGTCCTCTTCAAAAAATGTGCAAGTATGAGCTCTCTCTCTCTCTCTCTCTCTCTCTCTCTCTCTCCTCCCTATTACCCCCTCTCCCCCGTCCTCTTCTCCTCTCCCTCTCCCCTTCCTCCCGTTGCCTGTCTGCCCCTGTTCTGTTTTTATCACCCCTCCCTCCCCCTCCCTCTTCCCCTTTTTTGCTCCTCCTCTTTTCTCTCTCGTCTACCTCCTCCTCCTCCTCCTCCTCCTCCTCCTCCCTCGTGCTTTTCATCTTCTTCCTCCTCCATATGTCTTCTTTCTCTTTTTTCATCTTCTTTCTCCTTATTCTTTTGGCCTCCCTCTCATCTTCTTCAATTCCTCCTCCTCCTCCTCCTCTCTTCCTCCTCCTCCTCCTCCTGTGCCATAAACCTGGTGCCGGACAGTTCTATAGCGTCTATTTCCGGTAATGCTTTCGTCATCATCGTTCGTCTCTGCCTGCTGTTTTGTCGTTACCGGATGTGTGTGTGTGTGTGTGTGTGTGTGTGTGTGTGTGTGTGTGTGTGTGTGTGTGTGTGTGTGTGTGTGTGTGTGTGTGTGTGTGTGTGTAGGTAACAGGATGCATGTTTGCATTCCTCTGACTTAATGCTTATATCAATATTAGACAACTTCACCACAGCAAGAAGCTACAGTGCAATCACAACCACAGCACAATACCAACCACCACAACCACATCACCAAACCATCACCATAACAGCACAAATCCCCACTACAACACAGCACACCAACAGCACAGCTCACCCCACAACACAGGACACCAACAGCACAGCTCACCCACAACACACCCACCCCACAACACAACACACCCCACCCCACAACACACCCCACCCCACAACACACACCCACAACACACCCACCCCACAACACACCCACCACCCCCCACAACACACCCCACCCCACAACACACCCCACCCCACAACACAGCACAAAGCGGACGCACGACAAAGTTGCATTTCTTTAAGAGCGTGGCGGCCATTCTTGTTTTGTCATCACAGGCGATCAATATGCTTTATAGTAGCCATTACCGCTCATAGTAAAAATACTCGCCCACTAAAAATCACGCACTAACCGTCACTTACATTCATAAGTTTCCCACGCAAATATGTGCTTTCGTGTGGCACCTTTTTTACACTCAGAGTTGGGGTAGAAGGAGGGTGTGGGGGAGGGGAGGGGGGTGTAAAGTGGGGGTTGTCGTGGGGGGGGAGGTGGTGTAGGGGGATGGGGGTGTGTGTGTGTGTGTGAGGCCCAATGTGTGTGTGTGTGTTAGAGATCCAATGTGTGTATGTGTATGTTTGTGTGTTTATGAGTTAGATGCCCAATATTTGTGTGTGTATGTGTGTGTGTATTAGAGGCCCAGTGTCTGTGTGTATGTTTAGGTAGAGGAAGACATTCAAGTCACGTACACACACTTTTTTCCCCCTCCCGCGAATCTGTGTGTATCTTTGTATGACACTGTGTATGAACACTCGTATATCACCTCAACTAAGCTGGCCAGTCACGTAGCTAATTTTTTCCAGTCCACTGTGTGTGTGTACGCATGTGCGTTTTTTTATATACACATGTGCACAAGCGACATTCTTAAGAGTTACGCTTCTCGATGGGTCTGTGTATGTACTCGTGTGTGTGTGTGTGTGTGTGTACCCTTTGTGTGCGTTTTTTATAAAGTTGTGTACACAGTTATGTACGTCAGAAGAGAGTTTTATCCATCATGAGTCCTGTGTGTGTGTGTGTGTGTCATCCAAACCGTGTGTACATATATTTGCATGTACGTAATTCATCTTACAGCCGAGGGTAATGTATGTATGGATTTTAGGTTTTACCGTGGGACCAAATGGCTGTTTTATGTCTCTGTGTGACGGTTTTAACGGCAGCATGAAACTCTTGGCCCCGGTTTACTGGCTTTCACCGGGGGTAGGTACTGGGGTTGGGTACCGGGGTATAACTTATAACCCCGGTATTGATGGTCCTATTCCTTGACACTGATACCGGGGTCTCCTACATCACCGTCAGGCAGGTGTAACACTAACATTAAAGGTCACCTACACCTCAGGTTCCTCTGTATCTCAGGTGTACTTCTTAACCTAACTTAACCTAATTAACCTAACCTAACCTTATTACCGGTACTGGCTTTAATGACACTATTTCGGTAGATATTGTCCTCCTCCTCCTTCTCCTTCCTCACAATAACCCAACACAATATTTGGTCACCTATGATTAATCCGACCTTATATTCAATATCCACAACAAATAACCAAGACATTTTCAAGGTTTTCAAATATTCACACGTGAGAAAACTCGGACGTGTATCATAGAAGGAGCCTGTGTGTGTCTGTGTCTGTCTGTCTGTGTCTGTCTGTCTGTCTGTCTGTGTCTGTCTGTCTGTCTGTGTCTGTCTGTCTGTCTGTCTGTCTGTCTGTCTGTGTCTGTCTGTCTGTTCTACTATGGGAGGGTGCATGATAAGAGTTAAGGTGTGTGTATATATATGGTGTATATATGTGTGTATGTATGTGTGTGTGTGTGTGTGTGTGTGTGTATACTACCATAAAAGACACAAACAGGTGAATGTCATTATCATAATCAACACAGACAGGTATAGATCAGAATACACCCCAGTTCTTGGTATAGACACTGATAGATAGACAGACAGACAGACAGACAGACAGCCAGACAGACAGACAGACACCCAGACAGACAGACAGACAGACAGACAGACAGACAGACACCCAGACAGACACCCAGACAGACAGACAGCCAGACAGACACCCAGACAGACAGACAGACACCCAGACAGACATTAGGAGCAAGAAATATTCTACCTCATGACATGTACTTCGTGCACGTAAGGCTCATGGTAATGCCTTCAGGTTGATACATTAGAAATTGGTTTGGTACCTTCCAGCCCCTGTTGTATTAGTATTGTATGTTCGACTGGTGGTATTGTATTCTCCTGTTGTATTATGAGCATTGTAGGTTCATCTGGTGGTATTGTATTCTCCTGTTGTATTATGAGCATTGTAGGTTCATCTGGTGGTATTGTATGATCCTGTTGTATTATGAGTATTGTAGGTTCATCTGGTGGTATTGTATTCTCCTGTTGTATTATGAGTATTGTAGGTTCATCTGGTGGTATTGTATGCTCCTGTTGTATTATGAGTATTATAGGTTCATCTGGTGGTATTGTATTCTCCTGTTGTATTATGAGTATTGTAGGTTCATCTGGTGGTATTGTATTCTCCTGTTGTATTATGAGTATTGTAGGTTCATCTGGTGGTATTGTATTCTCCTGTTGTATTATGAGTATTGTAGGTTCATCTGGTGGTATTGTATGATCCTGTTGTATTATGAGTATTGTAGGTTCATCTGGTGGTATTGTATGATCCTGTTGTATTATGAGTATTGTAGGTTCATCTGGTGGTATTGTATTCTCCTGTTGTATTATGAGTATTGTAGGTTCGACTGGTGGTATTGTATGATCCTGTTGTATTATGAGTATTGTATGTTCGACTGGTGGTATTGTATTCTCCTGTTGTATTATGAGTATTGTATGTTTGACTGGTGGTATTGTATTCTCCTGTTGTATTATGAGTATTGTAGGTTCATCTGGTGGTATTGTATTCTGTTGTATTATGAGTATTGTATGTTTGACTGGTGGTATTGTATTCTCCTGTTGTATTATGAGTATTGTAGGTTCATCTGGTGGTATTGTATTCTCCTGTTGTATTATGAGTATTGTAGGTTCATCTGGTGATATTGTATGCTCCTGTTGTATTATGAGTATTATAGGTTCATGGTGGTATTGTATTCTCCTGTTGTATTATGAGTATTGTAGGTTCATCTGGTGGTATTGTATTCTCCTGTTGTATTATGAGTATTGTAGGTTCATCTGGTGGTATTGTATTCTCCTGTTGTGTATAATATATCACTGTTGCTATATTGTAATTTTCGGTCATCCTTACCTAACCTAACCTAGCTGTTTATATAGTATGTGCAAGACGTTCTCTGTCATGTGTACAAGCCTTACACCGTGTACTAACACACACACACACACACACACACACACACACACACACACACACACACACACACACACAAAACAGCTGTACAGTAAAAGTCCTCCAAATCAAGACCTATTTTTCTCTCTTCAGATAATCTTGCGTTAGTCTTCGGCCATTTCTTTATTTTCTCGTTACTTAAAAACCTACTCACTTAGGGGGTAAAGTTTTCCTCCTCTCTCCCGTGAACATTATTTTAGGAAACCCATTTGGGAACGTATATTAAAGGTTCCATTAAACTGTGATATTTAATGGCGCCTTTTATATTGCGTCTTGGAAAACAGGAAGGAATTAATGGAATGGAATACTGCCCGTAAAATCTAATGCTTTGTATAATAATAATACTAAAAAAAATGAAGAAAAACTTACATAACACAAAAAAGATTTATGATATTGAGTCTTGTGTTAAGTGGTCTTAAAGAATATTGTCTTATGTGAGTTGTGGTTGATCTTGTCTGTCTGTCTGTCTGTCTTATCTCTTGTTATCGCTCATGTTATCAACGCTTGTCTCAATAGTCACTTGTATCTTTTGTTGATATATTATTTACTGTATGTCTGTGTTTGTCTGTCTGGCTGTGTGTCTATTAACTCTCTCTCTCTCTCTGGCTATCACTCATACTGTCCGCGCCTGTCTTAATATTGACTTTTATAGCGTTACTTTATTATTTATCCTGTCTGTCTGTCTTTAGTTAGTGGTGTTGCTTCTTACAACTTAAGATGATTTACCAACACTACTTCAGGAGACACCCACATGGATATTGATCTGTCTGGTGGGGCGGGGTGGGGCGGGGCGGGTGCAGGATGGGTTGTAGGATACGCCATCATAAGTAGGGGACACGGGTACGTTCCCCAGCCGCCATCCTCCCGCCGGGGTCGTTGACGAGGTCGTAGCCGGCGTGGCCAACGTCCTCGCCTACTGCAGCGCCAGCAGGAGGGAGAGAGGGAAGGAGGTAGTAAAACGTTGTGTCAGTCTGTAGTAACATCGTATAGGGAAGAGGAGGAGGAGATGGTGAAGTGGAAGGGGGAGAGAAGGGAGGGAAGAAGAGGTGGTGAAGGGAGGGATAGAGGAAGGAGGTGAAGAAAGGGAAGGGAGGGATAGATGAAGAAATTAAAGAAATGAGGAAGGTAAAAGAATGGAGGAATGAAGATAGTGACAGAAGTTTATTTTTTTACTCAACCAAGGCAGATTTTTTTTGTATTATTTCTTTTATTATTATTTATTTTTATTACCACAACAAACTCAATTTTCTTACCATGGGTTGATTTATTCTCTGACATCTTGTATTACCAGCAACAAAATCCTTCAATAGAACACCTTAATAGATAATTATTTGAACAGGTAATTTTCAACAGGTTAATTGACAGGTGATTTTCATAGGTCATCCAGGCAGGTTATCTTTATCAAACATTATCTTGCCGGATTATCTTAAATTATCACAATACGTTATCTAGGGATTATCTTAAAACCTCCAGAGTTAAGTTATAGTCTTGGCTAACTTACAAGTGGTGAGTGTTGCAAAGTTCCCCAGCTGAGTGCATCAACCTTGTCGACTTTAGTGGAATATTTTCTGTGTGTGGATGTGTGTGTGTGTGGATGTGGATGGTGCAGGGTGAGTGTGGATGTGGGTGGTGAGTAAGTAAGGGTGTGAGGTAATGCGTGAGTGAAAGTGGGCGAGTGAAATGTGAATGTGAAGTGTTGAGTGAGAGTGTGAAGGTTTTGAGTGAGTG
This sequence comes from Homarus americanus, assembly GCF_018991925.1. Classification (NCBI taxonomy): domain Eukaryota; kingdom Metazoa; phylum Arthropoda; class Malacostraca; order Decapoda; family Nephropidae; genus Homarus; species Homarus americanus. The sequence continues at coordinate 126,250 of NW_024738769.1, read as the reverse complement.
AAAGTTGAGTGAAGGTGTGTGAAGTGTTGAGTGTGAGGTTTTGAGTGTGTGTGTGTGAGGTAAGTGAGTGAGTGAGTGTGTGTGGTGTTGAGTGAGCGACACCTGTAATAAGAATCATTTAATATTATCTTGTCAGCGTCTCTCTCTCTCTCTCTCTCTCTCTCTCTCTCTCTCTCTCTCTCTCTCTCTCTCTCTCTCTCTCTCTCTCTCTCTCTCTCTCTCTCTCTCTCTCTCTCTACCACCCCCTTCCCCTCCCTAGTACCCAATTGCCCTTCCCTGCCTCTCCCCCTCCTCCCCCTCCCCCACCAGTACCCGTGTGCCACTCACCAATAAGTCGTACCGTCACCTTAGATGTTGTTGGGGGGTCGTACTGGCACGGACGACCAGGTGGTGTGCCATACGCCCTTCTTACCCTCGCACCTGACCTCTCTGTCTATTACATTGCGATTATTTTCCTATTTCTTATTCAAGATGGCGGCCGTGGGAGTCATCGTTAGTGGCACAGACTCCGGGGGTGGGGGAGGGGTGGGGGGGATGAGAGGGATGGGGGGGGTCAAAGCATCTCCCTCCCCCCCCATTAAAAAAAATATTACGGATCTTACAGGTGAAGATTTTCCTACTATCATGGAAGGTGCAGTATGAAGTTACATGCTTATAAATCTGAGAGAGAAACACCATTATACTCCAGGTAAAATGTGTATATCACTATTTACCTGTGAGGGTTTTCCTGCCCGTCATAAGTCGCCTGTAGTCTCGACCTCTACCGTCTTAAAACTATTCATTTCTACGTCGATGTTTAGGTTTACGTCGATGTCTTGGTCTACGTCGACGTCTTGGTCTACGTCGACGTCTTGGTCTACGTCGACGTCTTCAGTCTCAATTAGCAAATAATGTTAAGCATGTCTTCAGCTGCTCATGAATATCAATATAATTCTATACATCACTTGAGGGTGGCTGTTAGAGTACCAAAAATAGGCAAGTTTCCCAGGAGAGAAATATGCGGGTTTAGCCCCTTTCTGGGCACAGGCAAAAAATGGTCCGTTTTTATATGGCTTGATATCAAGTGTAATCCTGGCGGGGCGGGAATTAGCCTCCTCCTCCTGGCCAAAAACTGCTGAATGATGGACTCGCTACGTAAAGGTTCCTCTACTGCACTTAAGGTTGGAATTTGTAGGAAACAAAGTGGATTTTTGTCTTTGGATAGTTTTAGCACATAGAGCCTTTTTATCTGGAAATGCATTTACTAAGACCCCCTTGCACAGGAATTCGCAAATGCTAATTCTCCTTGTAGATAATTATCAAAAGAAACTTATTTCCGCCGTTATGGCACCTTGTGGCAAGGGCGGCATTCCCTCGGCGCGGGAGGGGCTTACGACTCTCGTGCAGGCGGCAGGTCGTACAAAAATGACTTATGAATGTGGGTTAGCGAGGAAAAAAATTGGCATAAAACTCTGGGAAAATTTTTACGGTAAGAAAATTTAACGATCCTCAGCAGAGTCGTTCGTTATGGTGGGAAAATGGCCTGGCTAGGAAGGCCACTGGAGGTAGGGACCGGTCAGTTTAAAGGACCACTCGGGTAGAAGGCGCGTCTCCTCCTTCACCCCTGGCCTCCTCCTCCCTCACCCCTGGCCTCCTCCTCCCTCACCCCTGGCCTCCTCCTCCCTCATCCCTGGCCTCCTCCTCCTCCTCCCTGGCCTCCTACACTTGGTTAAACAGCTGGACGGTTGTGATGATTACCGTAAATGTTTGATGTTTCAGTAGGCGACCGCCGGACGTCCATAAAAAAAACGTTTCTGTAAAAAAACTCCGCCCTTTCTTCCCCCTCTAGACGTCGCTATAAGAACAACGTTTTTGTCTCCTATAGACGACCTTGTAAGAACAACGTTTTCTATGTCTTCTATTCCATCTCTTATAAGAATAAAAAAAAATTGTGATTCCAACAGACGTCTATGTATGAACTATGTCTCCGTTCCCTCTAGACGTTCCCATAAGAACGTTTTTATATCCACCGTAAACGTTCCCGATGAGAGTAGGTTATACGTCCTGTTTATGAAGGTGAGGGGAGGTTATCAGGGAAGGAGTGTGGCTTACTGGTGGTGATATGCGGTACACTGGACGGTGCCTCATGCTGGGGAAGTGTGTAATGCTGCCTCTCTCAACACACCTACACCCTCAACACCCCCACACCCTCAACACACCCATCACCACACCCTCAACACACCCACACCCTCAACACACCCACCCCACCACCACACCCTCAACACCCCAACACCCCACCACCACACCCCTCAACACCCCACACCTCAACACCCTCAACACCCCCACACCCTCAACACACCCATCACCACACCCTCAACACCTGTCACCCCTCAACACACTCAACACACCCACTACCACACCCTCAACACACCCACACCCTCAACACACCCACCACCACACCCACACCCTCAACACACCCACCACCACACCCTCTACACTGGCCCCCATTGATCGCTGTGTCCCGGTAATAATCACATGCTCTCCGCGTCATTAATTTCTAATTACGGATATTTTATATATACACATCATCTTCATCATCTTGTCATGGTCACAAATATAGGCGGAGTTGAGAGCGACATTCTCTACTTTATATCAGCACTTAATGGTACTGTACGAGTCTTATGAGACCAACAATAACATTTACGGTCTAATATACAGTATATAGTCTAATACTGTATATAGTCTCCCCAAAATCAAGCGGTGTATACACAGTTAATCTTGTTAAGACTCTGCTTGAAAAATCCCTCAAGTTTTAGATCACTTATAAACAAATTCCATTAATTAATCGCAAAGTAAATTTAGTGAGTCTTGCGTCCTGGAAAATGAACTCAAAACTGTCTCAGTGCGCTTAAAATAAGCGTCAATTGCCCCATTATCCGCTAAAGAACCCCGCACTGTCTCTTTACCCCTGAAATATACACACGAGTGAACCATTTTTGCCCGGCCACCTCCTCGGCCCACCCCACCCCACCTTGCACTCAAACTTGTCCTCTTGCACCCAAACCTCGCGTCTCGTACTCTGACCTCACTCTCACACCGGCGTATTTTGCAATTCTGATTTAACAATTTTAATGAAGTCATATCATGAACTCTTGCACTTTTTACAATGTGTATATTTAATGTAAATCTTGCACCCTGGCAGTGTCTCGTATCTTGCACTCTAGCCACACTTCTTTCACTCTTACCCTTTGAGTTCATAGTGTGTACTCTAGTTCCACGCACAGTACTCTGACCTTCCACTCTGACGTGAGCTCAAACCGTCCAAGAACTGACCTGACATTTTGCCTCTTGGCTTCACACCTTTAACTCCTTAACTCACTCTCTTATACACAAGCGTCACTACTGGCAGCGTCTTGTTGTCTTTCCGATACTAACGTTCTCTCTCACCCACCATCTTGCACTCTGAGGGACCGTGTCTTCAAACTCATCTCTCTTGCACTCTAAACCTTATTGTCATTCACTCCACCAACTTGTTTTATATCTTACACTCTATTAGCGGCTTTTACTCTACCGGCATTACCTGTACTGTATTCTAAACCAGAAGAAATAAAACTTAAACCAAAAAATCCTCACCACACATACGGTTTAAGTTATATACAATCAGTACCTGGGAGGGAGATGTACATTGGTTATGCAAATTGCACTGTGAGGCGACATCGTGTGCACTTTGAGCTGACCAACGCAACGTAAAAAAAAAAAAATAAATCGTTTCTTTTTTCTGCATTTACGGCCGCGTGTTGTGACCAATATGACCTCAGAGTTGGTAAAAGGTTCACGAGGTGTGTTTTGAGTGATGGACTCTCTCTGTGGATGTGGGTCTGTTTATTAATTTTTCCTGTTAGATTATTTTTTTTCTTCTCCCTCATCTTCCTTCTTCATCTTCCCTCCTCACCCCATCCCCCTCCTCACCCCATCCCTCCTCACCCCATCCCCTCCTCACCCCATCCCCTCCCTCACCTCATCCCCCTCCTCCGCCTTCCTCCTCCTCCTTTCCATATACTAAAAGAGCCTCACGACTCCCTCCACGACACAACCAGTTTTTCACCTCGTTAAGTAAGGCTGTTATTTATTGGTGATTGATCAGCTGTAAACGTCTAATTATGGAGTGAAATTATTAAGAGTGAATAGTTACCTGTGAGTCTTAAACAGCCAATGAATATAGATAGACACTTAAGGTGGACAGGTGTGAGAAAGGTGTACTGTACATGTTTTCATTTGTGAGTGGTGGATATAGAATGAATCTAGCGTCACTTAACCCTAACCTAACCTAACTCAGAGGGTGGTAGTGTGATCATTTAACAGGTAACATGGTTTTCGCAATCCCCTATTCCCTTCTTCCTTTCTATTTTACATCCTTCCTCATCTTCCTCTTTGTCTCTCCCTCTCTTTCTCGGTATTATGTTCTTTGGGAGATACACACACACACACACACACACACACACACACACACCTATGACGTGGCTGGGTGGTCATGCAGGCAGCTCACCCTACTCAGGACTCACACACAGGTTAAGAGAGACTGTGGTCAGGTCTACCTATCTGTGGTTCACCAGCTGCTTGATAAATAATACGACCGTGAGTGTAGGCTTACAAACGACCTGATTAAGGTGTTGTAGTACTGAGGTGTATTATAATCAGCGAAACCCAAGTCAATTTCGTGTGGGGGTGTGGGGGGTGGGGGTGGGGGTGTGAGTGTGTGGGGGTGTGTGGTGTGTGTGTGAGGTGTGAGTGTGTATGTGGGGGGATTAATTATACATAATAACGTAAGTTTAATTCAGACAAACATCGACCTCAGACAGACAGACAGACAGACAGACGGACAGACAGACAGGGGCAGACACAATATAAAACACAAGAGGTAGAGAGAAGCAGAGGGGAGAGAGAGAGAGAGAGAGAGAGAGAGAAGGAAGAGGATGAGAAGTAGAGGAAGTAAGAGAGAGAGAGGAATAACGCTGGGTCCACTCACTCAACTCACTCACTCACTCACTCACTCAACTCACTCACTCACTCACTCACTCAACTCACTCACTCAACTCACTAACAAAACACATTTATGGCCTCACTATATAAAGAAAGTAACGAGATCTCCATAAGGGCGAAATTACCCAGCCGAGCTTCTACCTATTATACACATTTTTTGCCCCAACTGCAAAAGGTTATATGAGCAATTTACCAAGAATTTTTGCATCGTATCGTTTTTTTTTTTGCGTGGCGGTGGGGGAGGAAGTCCGTCATATGTTACACACTCAATTGCCTCGCACGCAAAAATAAAGAGGGAGGGAGGGGGGGTAAAACTGAATGTATTATGGTGTGCGTTCCAGGGGAGCCTTATACTAACCCCTCCCACCACCCCTCCTAAACCCCTCCACCCTCCCCTTTCATTGTGGCAACCATGACAAGACCCCCCTCCTCTCTCACCCACCCCCTTGCATGGTGGGTCCCTGTTCTATTTTAGCAACCATGGCGTATTCTCATCCACCACCCTCTTGGATGGTGGATTTCACTATTGTGGCAGCCATGGTGATATTTCCTTTGACAACCATGGCATTATTCTGTTATGGCAAACATAGTATTGTTCGCTGTTGTGGTTAACCATGGTAATATTTTTTATGTCAGCCATGATATTATACCCTATTGTGGTAGCCATGGTATTATGTCGTGTTGTGGTAGCCATGGTATAACTCCCACCCAAGCATGGTGGTTCACCCCTTTATGGCAGTCATGGTATAATCCCCCCTAATATGGTAACCATGGCATATCCCTCCCCCATTATGGCAGTTAAGGTACCATCCTAACCCCCTGCATTGTCACTCCCACACAGTGACTACCATGACATCGCCAGCACCCCCGGCGTGGTCACCCCACCACTATGGCATGCATGGCAACGCCCACAACCCCGGCGTGGTGGCGCCCCCCAGCACTAAGACATCCACGGCAGCACTGGACCGCCAGGCACCGATGGACAAATACTCAGGTCATAATTATCAGCGGTTTTCTTGGTCTCGTTATGTTTTTGGCTTGTTTATGTTTTTTGTTTTGATTGTTTTGATTGTTTTTGTTTCTTATATCCGGTTGTTTACTTCCCACATGACCATTACTGGCTTCTGCAACACCGGTGTCTCATGCACGCTCATGCACATTTACTTCTCTGTTAATTGGTTGTGTGTAAAGGTGTCGTACTTATATATTTTGGCTTTTATGATGAATTACTGTTTATCTAGACTGACTCACTTGGAGATTAGGAACCCCAGCTTATGTGACATTAAGATTAACTACCCTAACCTAACACTAACCTAACCTAACACTAACCAAAAACAAACTTAACCTAACCAAACCCAACCGCTCTTCAGGTATAAAATTAGGGTGATTAATCTACAGGTGCAATAAACTCAAAGGTATCTAACTTTCAGATGATTCCCTTATATAATTCTACTTGAAAAAAATGAGAATCTTCAAGAGAGAGAAAAAAAAATCAAGTTAAGAATTTTAACGAATCAAAATAAAATGAAATACGAACTTTTTTTTTACGATACAGACATTATAAATTAAGTTTAAGACACCACTAAGAGATATATGTAATGTTTACAGGAATTACAAGAGTCAGTGTAGTGGATGGAGTTACCAGCGGCCTGTGTAGTGTATAACCTGCTAAAGGTGTATCATGTTCCATCTTTTGTTTGGTGCAATATGTAGCCGCTCGTGTTCTCTATACTTGTATATACCTTTGTGTTCAGCTAAATTTAGGCCCTTTTTATCATAGTATTTTGGGCCTCGTCTGGTTTATATACCCAGATGTCTGAAGGCTATCTGAATAAGCTCTCGCCAATCAGATTATAAATTCTCGTCAATCAGATTATAAATTCTCGCCAATCAGATTATAAATTCTCGTCAATCAGATTATAAAATCTCGCCAATCAGATCATTTAGTCCCGCCAATCAGATTACAGTCTCTGCCAATCAGATCATAAACTTTCGCTAATCAGATCACAAGGTATTTACCACTTCACTACCTAGGGAGCGACCTGCCTCACAATCTTTAAATCAAGTTGGAAACATTTTACACCACAGATAAAAGGATTTGACCTGATGAGTAAATAATGAAGAACAAAAATAATAATTTACGTGAAAAGTTATAGATATTATACAATTTCTTTTGCATAGATTACCACAACCCAACGTTTAAAGTCAGATTATATACACTAAACATATTATTCACTGGAGGGAATAGTTTTTAGAGGAGAGGTAAGAATATTTTTCATTGAATAACTCAGAGTCTGGTTTTAGCTCCACCAAATACACTCGGTAATCCCCCCCTCCTCCTCCTCCCCACCCCCTTCCCCCTCGCCCCCCTCCCCTCTTGCCCCCCCTCCTCCCCACCCCCTTCCCCACAGCACGCCAACAGGAGGCCGCCATCAGAATATCGTAATAAAAATGTCGGCGCAACGTGGAATCCAAATTAAAAAGCAATTACGAAAAAATAAAAACTATGGAAGGAATGCGGGGAATTTTACTGTATAATTTGGCAGTAGATATTGACTGGATCATTCATTGTTGCAACAGAGTAATATACTTAAAGGGATGATGTGTGTGTGTGTGTGTGTGTGTGTGTGTGTGTGTGTGTGTGTTACTTTTTCAATAGTGTTTGTTTTATAATGTCCGTCAGTGTCTGTGATTGAGTAAGTTTAATTATGAAGAGCGTGCTTCTGGAGGTGGCCCTGTTATGTAGAGGTCATTGACTAGGGAGGCCGTTTGTTGGACCTCTCTCACTCCTTATCTCTATCCATCCATCCCTGCATCTCCCCGTCCATCTATCCCTCCCTCCTTCTATCTCTACCTCCCTCCCTCCCTCCCCCAATCCCTCCCTGCCACACAAGTTAACGTGAACTGAACTCATCTTTCAGGAGAACGAGCCGAAAGACTCATAAGTTAACATAACAATTAACTACTCTCCATAACTGATAATTTTAGCATCTGGTTGTGGAGGAAACATAACACATTAACACGACACTTAACTTATCGGTTAACAACATATATCAACAGGGTTTATTTTAATCGTCTTGTGAGGAGAAGAAAGAAATTAAACTCATAAATTAACACAAAATTTTAACAACACTCTTAACCTATTGAGACCAGCGACCAACCTACCCACCGACGTTAAGTTTGTCATCCTGTAGTCAAAAAAAAAAAATGGTGATACCCCCCTCTCTCGCCCCCTCACCCCTCGCCCCTATCACCCACCACTCCCCTCCCGCCCCTCCTTTCCCCCCTCCCACACCCGCCCCTCACATTCATCGGCCCCTTACGGTACGGTGGGACAGCAAAAACACAGAGGCAATTACCAGGACTGTGTTTAATGTGCTTAATGTTTGCCCCCTATCTTCCTCTTCCTTGTTTTTGTTTGTTTTTTCTACCCCCTCCTCACCTCCCCCTCCCTCCTTCTGTCTTCCCCTACCCTCCCCTCTCCCTCCCCTTCCACCTCCCCTTCCCCAGAATCACACACGTTAATTGGATGGGAAACCCCACATCACCACCACACTGCACTTACAAGCACGCAAAGCTACTTATACCTAGATCCACTTAACCCCCACCACCACCTGTTCCCCACCACCACCAACCCTCCACCACCAACCCCCCACCACCCACCAACCCCCCACCACCCTACCCAACCTCCTCCACCACCAACCCCCCACCACCACCAACCCCCACCACCACCAACCCTCCACCCACCAACCTCACCACCACCAACCCCACCACCACCAACCCTCCACCACCAACCCCCACCACCACCTCAACCTCCCCACCCACCACCCAACCCTCCTGCACACCACAACCCCCACCACCAACCCCACCCACCACCAACCCCCACCCACCACCCAACCCCCACCACCACCAACCCTCCACCACCAACCCTCTCCACCACCAGTCCCTCCCACCAACAATTAACCCCCACCACCACCAACCCCTCTTCACCACCAAACCCCCTCCACCTAACCTCCACTCACCTAACCTCCACCTCACCAATTAACCTCTCACCAACCTCCACCTCAACCCTCCACTAACCCCCACCACCACCAAACCCCTCCACCCACCAACCCCCACCACCAACCCCCTTCACCACCACAAACCTCTCCACCAACCCTCCACCACTAACCCCTCAACACACCACTCACCCCCACTACCACAATCCCCACTACCACCTTCAACTCCCCAATTAACCCCTCCACCAACCCCCACCACCACCAACTTCACTCAAATCTCTCCACTACCTCACAACCCTCCACTACTAACCCTCCACTCACTCAACCCTCCACCACCAACCCCCCACTCCCCCAACTTAAAAAAAATCGATGTTTTTAAAAGCAAAATTCCAGATTAATGGGTAAAGTTTACTTGCCCAGATTAGAATTTTCTTATGGGCTGGAATCTTTTAACGCGCCAAAATCTACGATGGTCGTAAAGTGAATGTTTTATTCCCTCATTTCCTTTGTCTGGATGGAGAGAGAGAGTGAGAGAGAGAGAGAGAGAGAGAATGAGAGAGTGGAGGGTAGGAGAGTAAGAGTGGAGGGTGGTTAAGAGAAAGGACGGTGAGAGAGAGATTGAAAGAGAGGTGGGTGGATGAGAGAGAAAGGGAGAGAGAGACAAGAGGGTGAGTGAGAGAAAGAGAGAGGAGGGGTAGGAGAAAGAGAGAGATATAGTTAAGAGACAGATGAGAGGAGAGAGAGAGAGAGAGAGAGAGAGAGAGAGAGAGAGAGAGAGAGAGAGGGTGGTATATAGGAGGAGTAGAGAGAGAGAGAGAGTGTTACAGGATAAATCATAAAAAAAAAATGTGAGGAAAATATATAGACAGATAAACAGACAGACAGACAGACAGAGCATGAATGTGTATGGACAGAAGTGTTTTGTATACATTGCCGTAAATCGTACACACGCGCACACACACACACACACACACACACACACACACACACACACGTATAACATAACAGTACCTTCACCAGTTGGTACAAAGAATTAATTACATAAACAAAAATAAAATATTCTGACTAGACACTGTGTTGGTATTTTTGAAGAGTGGCAAGATGTCCTCCACAGTATATTAGGCAGAAACTCTTTAAGAATATATCGTACGTTCTGGTAATAATGCAATTAATTCTTGACCCATAAATCCCATCTTTTCTTACTTGGCAATTTTCTTAACTTAGGGAGTCATAACTTGGAGGTGTGTGGGGGGGAGGGAGTGGTGTGGCTTAGGGGGGTGGAGGGGGGAGGGAGTGGTGGTTTAGGGGGTGAGTGGGGAGGAGTGGTGTGGCTTAGGGGTGAGTGGGGGGTGATAAAAAAGAGAAATTAAAGCAGTGTATTTAATCTCATCCCTCGTAAGACAATAGACTGTGGTAAGAATAGATCGCTATATCCTAGAAGTGTGAAGCTGGGTTTTCTCTCTCTCTCTCTCTCTCTCTCTCTCTCTCTCTCTCTCTCATGTACACAAGGTCACTATCTTAGCACCGTGTATTTCTTGACCTCACAAGCCAAAGTTGTGTGTGACATCTGGCATCTCAAAGTATTTGTGACAGTCCCCTGACCGCTCTGTGTTCCTGCTTACGAAAAGTACTTTTTCTGTGAACTAAACCAAGAGAAGAATTGATCAGTTTCTTTGATATGTTGTATATAAATTACTGTATATTTGTTCGGTGATTTAACTAGCTATTATTTTTAATCTTGAGAGTATTATTATTATTGTATATCATGCACACACATACATACATACATACTGTACATACATACATACGTACATACACAAATCAACACACATACACACACAAACAACTCCAAAGTCACACGGACGTATTCCTTAAAATTAACATATAAACACACACACACACACACACACACACACACACACCACTACCATGAATGAGAGACACCTGCGGTACTAAGACACATATGAGGCAGGTGAATGGTAAACCGTGTGTGTGTGTGTGTTTCATCTCTCGCCTCTCAACACTCAAGATCCTCAATATGTACTAGAGTTTTATACATATTATCACTGATGACTTTTATAGCACTATGTAATACTTAAAAACACTTATATGACTTGGGAAATGTTTATAATTATTATCCATCACAAATATTTACTTTATGTAAGATCACTGTAAATTATAGGACTTTTATGTCAATTGTATTATGTATTTTACTACACTGTCAGGGATGCCTCATATGACTTGTAAATATATGGTATATAATTATATAATATAAATATTAACTATTTTTGTAAACACCTACACGTCATCAACACGTCGTTAACACTCACCTACAGCTTCAACACTCAACACGTCATCAACACGTTAACACTCATCAACACGTCATCAACACTCCTCTACACGTCATCAAAACGTCATCAACACGTCAACACTCACGTACTCATCATCAACACGTCAACACTCACGTACACGTCATCAACACGTCAACACTCATCTACACGTCATCAACACTCGCCTACACGTCATCCACACCTCAGCAAGAATAAAGCAGTAAATTAACTATGGTCTTCTCTTGTCTTTGCAGCCATGTTCCAGATTCCCCTCCTGCCCAACCTGCCGCCCTCAGTGGTGGCGGGGTTTCCTTCAATCTCCACTAGGGGCATCTTGGGTACGCCTACGCCCACACGCCCCTCACCGCCAATGACCACGCCCAACATTCATGCCAACCACAACTCTAGTCCGGGCATAACCAAGGACTCTATGGTCGCTATGAACAACAACAGGTGAGTCGGCCTCTATATTTACCTGGTCACCGGTCTTATCTTTCCTTAATGATCAATTTCTCTAAAGGTGTAGAGTTTTGTATATTTCAGTTTGAGATCTCTTTTTTTTTTAAGTTTTGTAAATTTATTAAGTTGTTGCCTGATGTAATTGGAAATAGATTGCTATAATAGGGTGGATGGTGGTGAGGCAGTGGGGGTAGGATCTTGATCATCCCTACGACCACCTCTGTCAGGGGAGGGAGGGGGTGAGGAGGGGGGTGGGGGGTAATGTCAGTGGATGTAGTGCTTTTAGGAAATGTCGTTGTAGTGATGTGTATATACCCTCACTAAATAGGGATAATCGTCCTATTAAGCTTTAAAACTAAGTCATTGCTATTCCTATTGAGCTTTCATAATATATAAAGTGTTTACTAACTATTGATGGTTTAAGACATCAGCTGATAATATTTAGACAATGGTTGCGACATGTCTCGTGGGTGTACTGTATGTCATATATTTGTCACAATTGTCTTCTTTATTTCTTATACAATTTATGTTTTGTATTAATTCTTTTGTTGTATGATATTCGTGTATACTAAAAGAGTCATATAGATAAATGTTGAAGATTCTTACTCAGTTTAATAATGTTTTTGTGTTGCATTCTATTGTTTTTTTTTACCTGCAGTTAATTATTAAATGGGGCAGGTGATGGTTGGTAGCCACTTAGTTTATTCTCTTCACTTCTTATTGATACTTAAGTGTGGACCAGTGTGTGTGTGTGTGTGTGTGTGTGTGTGTGTGTGTGTGTGTGTGTGTGTTGCCTCTTAACACACAAAAAATATCTTGTCTTCTCCTGCATATTTTATTGTCATATTTTGTTACAATTTATTAAACTATTTTGTTGTTTATTTTTATTGATTTTGTCTTTTATTTAATATCTTTATAATTTGTATTATTATGTAAAACATACATACATACATACATACATACATACATACATACATACATACATACATACATACATTTACCGAGCGGTCGCAACTACCTTTTCAGTAATTGCTAAACCTTAACTGCATGTCAAAACACTGTAGAGGACACCTTCCCTGGAGGCAAATTACCAGACAAGAGGTCAGTTAACACTAACCTGTAGACCACTGTAGAAGCGGCTGTTCACACCACCATGGCGGCTGTCTACCCTGACGAACTAACTCCAGCTCTCCACCCAAGCCTGGCGCCACTCGTTACTACCCAGCGAAAGTAGCGACACACACACACACACACACTGCTGTATGAGTAACTACAACTGGTACAAACTCACGCTGGGGGAAGCTTAATCAAAGTTGTAACTTAACGCTTTACCTTTCTATACCAAAACTAATGCAACCGTAGGTGTGTGTGTGTGTGTGTGTGTGTGTGTGTGTGTAGTGCGACCATGGTAGCTCCTTCCAGTTATGCTGTTGACTTACATAGACATAATCAACACTGACCAGCCGTCTCACGTGACCTCGATCCTGGGAGTAAACATCTCAAGAGTCAAAGTAAATGATGAATGAGTGCCACCTGGCCCCATCCGCCGTGGTCCTTGTAACCCACACTACACAGGGGTCAAGCCATCGTATGGGGCCCCACAATAAACCTAGACAACTTTACTGGGCCCTGTCTCTTGATACACCAGACCCTCCTCCTAAGGACAACTGTGCCCTGCGCGCCCCCCCTGTAATAATGACTAAGGACGAAAGGTTCTCCTCATTGGATTTGCATCTTCAGATTTATTTCACACTTCACACACTTGCCACAGTAGCTTTCCTGTAGTAACAGAACACCAGTGTGGACGGTGTACCTGGCCGACTGATTATCTAACTTACTTGTAGTTAACACAATGACATGCAAGCACCTAGACACACACGAGGTTGGATCACTATACACCTGCGCCTCGTACTATATTGTGCACGTGTGGTGAGGGTCACTATCACTCATACAGCAGGTCTGGTCACACTGTATTCCACCTTGTGTCACACTGTACTCCGCCTTGCGTCACACTGTACTCCGCCTTGCGTCACACTGTACTCCGCCTGGTGTCACACTGTACGCCGCCTGGTGTCACACTGCACTCCGCGTGGTGTCACACTGTGCTTTGAGATACCCCACACGGTGCAACACGCCACAATTCCTTTATGCATCCTTAGAGAAGCTCCTTGTCACTGCTCCATTCACTGCAGACGCCCGCCCTCCCAGTCCTCCAACGCATCGCCCGGGCCCAACCACGACGTGGCCGGCTCCCCGTCTCCGAACTACGCACACAGCCATATGTACAACGGCGGTCAAAATGAAACATCACTACTTCCTTGGATCATAGACATTTTTTGCATGTTGCAACAAAGACAGTCCAGGAGGCAAGTTAGCAGACTGAAGTTACACTAAACCTATAACAAATAAACTTTCAGCAAAACCGTCGGCCCACACGACCTGCGTCCACCACAGCCGAGCCTACTGGAGAGAAGGGAAGGTCCCAGGGTCACCCCCAGTGAGGCGGCTGGCAGCGTTTGTTTCACATGAGAAGCAACGGTTTATACACATACACACACACACGCACACACTTACTGGACTTTGTATATATATATATATATATATATATATATATATATATATATATATATATATATATATATATATATATATATATATATATATATATATATATATATATATATATATATATATATATATATACACATGTTTAAATAGACATATACGTATATATGTATGTATTTATGTATGTATGTACATATACTAAATATGTATATTGTAATAAGTGTAAATATTTTCAGTACCTATAGATTAGTTTAAGTTTATTATGTTGTATTTGTTTGCAATGAAACCTTTTGTTTGTTTTGGTTTAAGTTTCACTGTTAGACGCTGATAAGTTTATTTTTTCACTGTGTAATATTTGTAACATTAATTGTATGTTTTATCTTATATAAAGACCCATAGTGGTGTGTAGTTAACGGTGTGGGTGTTATGTTCACTAATGTTGTGGTCTCTGTGTGTGTCAGTCTGGTCGGTGTGCGTGACGGACCCGGCCTGCCCTCCACCCTCTCCGTGGCGCCCACCACCTCCTCCTCCAGCACCCCCAACATCCCCATCTCCACCCACGGAGTATGTACTTCCAACCCCCGCGATGGACCCATGGGCCTTGGGGCGTCCGGTATGGGCGGCCCCATGCCCAGTATAGGCGGGACACCTATGGGTGGACTCGGAGGGGGAATGGGAGGAAGTTTGGGGGGGTCAAGAGGACCTTCCCCCCACCACACCTCGCCCACACACCCGGGAGGGATCATCACCCCCACCTCAGTCGGCCTACAGGTGAGTCCATCCTTCTCTCTTGTTAGTGCGTCACACACACACACACACACACACACACACACACACACGCTATACTCGCATACTATCTTCTTTCCCTCTGCATTACTGTGTGTCAGGACGTGTGCACCAAAGGTAGGCTCATTGTAGAGTGCACGAGGTCTTCCCGAAACTTTCAGCTGTGCACCGTGCACGACTACATCACCCTCAGTGGTGAACTTACTGGTGCACCATTCACTAACACCCACCACTCCCGACATTCACTGAAACCACAACACCTCCCACCACTCCACCGTCACCCACCACACCACCGTCACCCACCACACCACCGTCATCCACCACACCACCCACCACACCACCCTCACCACCACACCATCCTCACCCACCACATCACCGTCACCCACCACACCATCCTCACCCACACCACCGTCACCCACCACACCATCGTCACCCACCACCCATCGTCACCCACCACACCATCCTCACCCACCGTACCCCTTACCACATCTTCACTCACCACACTTTCTCTCCCTCCCTCATATTTCCTTTCCTTAATTACCTTACTACATCCTCTGTCCTCACGCCGCGACCACACCACCTTCTTCACCTCACAGGCTAATTGTCTTCCCCCTTTCCCGCACTTCACAACCCTCCTCCCCCCACATTACAACCACTCCTCCTCCCCACCTCTTCTTCCCCTCCTCTTCCTCCTCCCCAACATTACAACCCCTTCTCGTCCTCCTCCTCCTCTCCCACATTACAACCTCCTCCTCCCCAACTCTTCCTCCTCCTCCTCCTCCCCCCCCCAACTCTTCTTCCTCCTCCTCCCCCACCACCACCTCCTCCTCCGGTCCATATAAACAACAAGTCAAGAGTCTCCGCCATAGTGTCTGTGGGCTGGTAGACACACGGCCCTCCTTTCAACAATGGTCTGGCAAAACAAAGTCTCCAATTAAAGAACTCCTTTATATTGTCGTGTGATGGGGTTTAGGGAAGGGGTGATGGGGTAGAGATCTAGTGAGGGGGGGTGATGGGGTGGGAGAGGGGAGAGACTATATTGTTTAGAATAGAAGGGAGAAGGGGAGGGAGCCACGGTTCTTCATCTCCTATGTAAAAGGTAAAAACAATAATAATAAAAAAAATCCCTTGAAAACAATAACAACTGAAAGAGAAAAGAAAATACGAGAGAATAGAAAGAAAAAAAAGGGAATTAACAATCTCCCGCTTGACAACATCCTTGGGTCTTATGATACATGAAAGAGAAGTTAATAATAGTGCCATACATAACACCTAACCAATAAGGCGAAAATGTATAACCTAGTCTATGAAATTTAAACCCCTAATGGTTACCGTGAGTTAACACCTTCTTATCCCAAACCTTTCAAATCTCTCTCACACATCAATGGCGTTCATAACATTTTTCAGATTTCATTTTGTATTTTTATTTTATATATTTTTTTTTATTTTGGCCATTAGAGAATCAGCTAAAAGAGGAGATTGAAAATAGGAAAACATTGAGGTGTTTGTAAGATGGTGACGGCAAGAGCTGAGAACATTGGCTAAGTTCTTGAAAACCCTTTACGAGTTTCTTTTATTACGAGGCACGACAATGGAGGAGGCTGAACTAAGGCGATGTTTTCTTGTTTTGTCCCACACACGAGCCTTTAATATTGTGTGTGTGTGTATGTATGTATGTATGTATGTATGTATGTATGTATGTATGTATGTATGTATGTATGTATGTCATTTGTCTTTGTCAAGTAGGTGTGTTTTCTACCCTGTGTTCACCTCCCCTCACCAGGCACCATTAGAGTATAAGTTAATCTACAGGTGAAATAAATTCCCATGTGTAAAACTCCTCAGGTGATTCATTACAGGTATTTGTACTCATGAGGTTAAAGTTATTCATTAGCAGCGCCCTCTCCACCCCTGATTAACGAGGAGACTGGTGTTAAGGGCTAATGAGGGGGAGATAACAATCATTAAGTAGGAAGTTGCCATTGATGAAGGAAACTTTGGTGACAAGGGAGACGACGTTGGTGATAATGGTGGATAGTAGGAATGAGAATAATGCACAGGTAGGGAATGAAGGGAGAGAGAGAGAGAGAGAGAGAGAGAGAGAGAGATCCTAAAGCGAAGAACAAAATAATGTATTAAGATTATTTGGGGGTGATTTTTGCCACAAGGTGAATAGATTCGTATGATTATGTAACTTTATACTGGCGAGTCCAGCTAACTTCTTGACCAGTGGCAGGTTAAGAACGTGGTGTGTGATGAGGTAATGGTGAGTGTAATGGTGGTGTTGATTGTCTGATGTGGTGTGTGTGTGTGTGTGTGTGTGTGTGTGTGTGTGTGTGTGTGTGTGTGTGTGTGTGAAGGAACACAGTTCGTTGACGAGTGTGTGCGATATATTGGTTAAAAAATGAGAATCCTTATATAAAACATATAATTCAGTGGCTAAACAAGTAAGAGACCCATAAATCTTCATGTGTTGGAGGAATGAGATATGTGTCAGTAGGCAGAGTAATGACGGTGAGTGTGAAGAGAAGATGATAATGATTTGACAGATGAGGAAGATTAGTCTGAGTGACGTTGTGAAATAATGAAGGCGGTTGTGTTGTAACTAGTTGTTATAACACCAGTAATAAATACTCATTATATTTCTAAACGCTACGGTGGCCAGAGAAATATTGTCTAAGGGAAAAAAAATACCGAAATACCCACACGATTTGTCCTATGAGGTGGTATGGATTAGTGTGGATTAATTTCGTGATGGATAGTTCCTGAGGATTTATGAGGATTTTTTTGTATTTATTTATTTTTTGTTCAGTGACAGAGAAGATAAATGTGTTACTGTACCAGCATCGTTCGTATGTATAATGAGCGTTACCTCTCATAGTAGCTGATGGCGTTAAGCTACCTGAGAGGGTCAACACACCAAAAACTAGTTAGCTTAGGTAACCCGGTTTTAAGGTGTAGACCATCAGAATGTGAACTCTCTCTCTCCTATCACACTGGCTACCTATTAAACACGATCCGCTAACCTATTTATATCAAGGTTCTCAATTGAACCACAACTTGACGTAGTTTATTATAGTCGTTTAGTTAACCACGACTGTATTTAACTGTTTAGGAGTCTCTTGCTGTTAGCCACACACGTATAGTCAGTGGGGTGGGGGGGTGTATACCTGTCTACTGTTGATGGAAATTAGTGCAGGTAACAGACGACAGGTTCTTATAACGGGATTATTCTCCTCACACGATGACTGTTAACAGGAGGTGTGACTGTTAGGACCGTGTGTGTGTGTGTGTGTGTTTATTGTCACTTGCCCGGAAGAGAGAAAGAAACAGAGAGATTAAATAATAATAATAATAATAATAAACGGTTTATTAATTGAGTTGCAGCCGGTGGCTGAAAATATACAAAATTACATGTAATTTAGACATAATGATATGCGTTCAATACATTTACAGGGCTGTACAGTACATAAATCAGGAGTTGTTTATTATTTTAACAATAGATGGGATGGTGCTGTTCTTATATCTATGTGGGTCTGTCGTCGCCAGTAATAGCTAGGCAGATAATTAGTACAAATAAAATATAACATAGCATTTCCATAGCAACCTCCTTGTTTTCAGTGATCAGATAGTGGTAGTGTTATATTCATGAGGTATATCTTACAAGTGAATTACCGTGTTTCAAAGCCCGATTCATGTATGTATGTATGTATGTATGTATGTATGTATATATGTATGTATGTATGTATGTATATATGTACCGTTACCTCCCACCATGACAGAAATGCATATATCAATTGTTATACCTCTGTACCTCACCACCAGCGTGAAGTTGAGGCCCTTAGGTCAGCTCACGCCCTGGAATTTTTTTTTTATCATCACCCCTGACACACACTGTGGGGTGATGGTATATTTGTTCATCACAATACCGTCACACAAAATATCTCCTCGACTCTTAACGGGAATAATATCAGTATTTATATTTTTCAAATCTATTTGGCTATATCATGGCTGTATAGTTTATCGTTCTGGGGAGACGTGGGGTATAATCTAGGCAGGGTGGTGTATGTAAATTTGCCTCCAAACCCTATTATCAGCCATCAGTTTAAATAAATAGCCTCATGATGTCGATATAGCATACGTGTAATATATAATATATATATATATATATGTGGTTTGAAACTTTACACAAATCACCAAAACTTGTGATTGTGAATAATTACGATAAAATCTTAAAACCCTGAGTTATGAAAAGTCGAGCCAATATACAAGAGGAAGTAAAATGGAAAGTGATCGTAAATTATAATGGTTTTTGTGTATAAGTTATAGCAAGATAATAGATTAATACATTTCTTAAGAGGTATACTTAGCATTACACACACACACTGTCTGCTAAAGGAAGGTACGGGAGTTGAGTGGTGTCATGATGGTGATTGATAATAGTGGTGATGATAATTAATGGTGATAATGATGATTGAAGATATTGATGATTGTGGGTGATCAAACACACCCTATCAAACACACCCCATCAAACACACCTCCCATAAGCGGCCACACACTTAGAAATCCCAGATGAAGACAACGAAATGATGTTTATATCACGGTGGTCGTCCTGGAAGAGCAAACACCTGAGTTATGTCATCAACAGTGAACATGTGTAGTAGTATCAATAGAACACCTCCCCGCCAGTATTCACGGGAGCGACAGTGACACTTTCTCCTCGTCCCGCCACTGTGACTCTCAGCTAGGGGCAACAAGTACAGTAACGTAAAGTAATAAATGTTTCCTACTGGGTGGCTGCCAATACTCGTCTTAACACGCGTAGAAAAACTGAATTACATTGTACCAGAAACCACACCAGTAGATTAAAACCAGTTCTCTTTGGCAGCTGTTTCCGGGCCAAGACACAGAGGAACAACGAACACCTCCATTGTCTTCTCCTCTCTTTTACTCCAGAAGGTCTTATTCCCCTCAACTTTCTGATTTTAAAATATTAGTACAAATTTCCCCGACCATAAAATTGAGTCTTACCTCTGAGACACACACACACACACACACACCCACACCCACACATATACACACACACACACACACACACACATATACACGATATATATTTCCATGGTACACATGTCAGGGCCTAGGAACCTCATACATGTTTGAAGGCGTCACATGTTCTTGTCGTCATCCCCAGCAGACACAAGCCGCCGTCGGTACAGTACCTGACGGCGGCCACCCATGTTACAATAGTTACATGCTCACCGCTGCTGCACCGCCTCCCACGAGAACCTGGTCACACCCCCTGACTGTGAACACCGGCCTCCTTCCTCACACATAAACTTGTACCAGGATCAAACATTTTTATCACACCTTTTTGTACTGATCACCGTAGGTAAACAAACCACCACCACTATCACCACCACTATCACCATCACTATCACCACCACTATCACCATCACTATCACCACCACTATCACCATCACTATCACCACCACTATCACCATCACTATCACCATCACCATCACTATCACCACCACTATCACCATCACTATCACCACCACTATCACCATCACTATCACCATCACTATCACCATCACTATCACCATCACCAACAGAAAATAATATGTCCGTACACCATATTGGAACATTTTTCTAACATATTTCCTCAGATTATAATACTCGTGTACCTGTAACTCTTAACTATGGGGTAATGCGTCTCTCATCAGCCTGTGTGTGTGTCCAGGTATGATACACTGTCCCCCCCCCCCTTCGCCTTCTTATCTGCCACGCTTCTGGAAATCACTTCAGAACTCAGTAAACCTCTTGAATATAATTATACTTCTCTCTTCCTATTGTGCTTCTTTATTTCCTCACAATGTTCTCACTGATAACTTACAATCTTGTTATAACTCTCATGCACACACCTCATGATTCTATGGTAATTTTGTTATATAGTTTTATACCTGATGATACATTCTTATGAAATCAAGACATCCTAAAAAATGTTTCTCTCTCTGTCTGATGGTGGCAGCACAAGCGCCTCCCTCACTAACCTAACCTAACCCCTTGGCACTACACCACACTACAATAGCTATAATTATCTTTCCATTATACACATACATCGGTATATAATTTGGCATAGACGTATAACTACAATTACATTATAGATCATGGATTCAATTTTGTAATATTTGAATGTATGAATGAGAATGAAGTTACCTTGGATAGTTTTAATTAATAGTGAGTTATTAATTACAGGTGTTATTCTAGATCTTAGTTTAATTGTTACTTTAATTACTGTACCTGACTGATTAATTTACTCACTTTAAACACCTCTTGATCAGCATAAGTAATAAAATAGGAGCTGATGGCTGTATTAGATCTTCTTTTAACTATATTTATGGATTTTATTGTCAGTATGTGTCTATGTCAACTATATTTGTCTTTGTGTGTATGTGTGTGTGTGTGTTAGTTACAGCCTCTCACAGCTGATCTAACTCCTATCCTCCCCTACAGAACTGCCATGGAACAATGACGCC
This sequence comes from Homarus americanus, assembly GCF_018991925.1. Lineage (NCBI taxonomy): Eukaryota > Metazoa > Arthropoda > Malacostraca > Decapoda > Nephropidae > Homarus > Homarus americanus. Next base: position 104,554 of record NW_024738769.1, on the reverse strand, counting down.
TGATAAGAACGCGGAGTTTTTTCTTCCACTCATGAAGGTAAAAAAAATCATTCATCGTTTGACGGACACAACCCCTTCCCTCCCTCCCCCCTCCCATCGGTGATCTCAGACACAACAACCAACTGGTTAAGATATAACTTGTTGAAATGTAGAGTAAAAATATATGTTTATATCTAAGTCACTCGTCATCATCATCACTGTAATTATTGTGTTTTTATTTTGTTTTGGTTGTAAATGTCAAGTGTCTGCGATTACCCTGGCTTATACGTAAAAATATAGTAGTTCTTTTTTTTTTTTGTTACTTCCGCCGTTTTGTTTCCCCCTCGTGTGTGTGTGTGTGTGTGTGTGTGTGTTGGAGGGGTATACAGCTGCTATACAATTTCCTTCCCTCGGTAAGACTCATTAAGGGTTACAATACTGTGGTGTGATTGACGTTATACCTGGAGACAACGACACCACTGTATGATCGTCTGTTTCCTGTGTGACAATTCTAGGATCAGTTTCAAAACAAGATATCTAAATATATCATTATGACAGCCAGCTATGGTCTACAACACATATCTTCACTATACTATAAAATACTCCCTTGGAAATACGAACGAATGGATAGGTGATAGACTTCCCCTTGTGAGACGATAAGGGAGGGGGAGGAAGGATAGGGGTAAGGTGATGGGGGGATGACTTATTCCTCAGTCCCCCCCCTTCTCTACCCCCTCTCTCCCCCCTTCCATTTCACCTCCTACAACCAGCTCGAGTTTACGTTTCAGGCCATTTTTTATTTTCATTTCGTACCGTCACTGAGGAGTTAAGTATCCTACGACAAGTTTAGGAGTTGTGCTTCTAATTGCGGCTGTGAGCTGAGAGGGTGTAGGATATATTTCTGAAAGGGTTTAATTTACATTACTGGGAGGGTTTAACTCACAGACCGTTCGATACTTAATAAACCACCAAGCCGCGTTAAGTATAAACCGGAAGTACACTTTAAGACGGTCTTTCCCTACCTCCCTCCCTCCCTCCCTCCTTCCCTCCTTCCCTCCCTCCGTCTTGTACTGGATGGATATTAAGAGTAATCTCCTCTTTAGGGGAAGACCTGTATTAAGACCCCCGAGCCGGACTAAGGAATTAAGTCGTTGTAATCAAGATGTTAAAAGTGGAGGAGGAAGGGGAAGTAGTGGAGGAGGAAGAAGAAGAACTGGAGGAGGAAGAGGTCGTTGAGTGTCTGTCTGTGACCACTCTTCAGGTACAGTACACGTTCTCCCTCCTCTTACACTGACCCCGTCGCTCGGATGTGATTCGTTTCAGTAAAGTTACCTCAACCAAACACTAAATTATTAACATGCGCTAAAGACAATTTTATTATCTAAATAACATTACATCGTGTGGATAATTTATATTTGCCTGTGGATAATAGATAATTTCAGTGGGTAAAATTTATTTGTTGTGGATTACGTTACTCTGCGGTTTATAGAAATCTTCATGTGAACGATAAGCGCAGTATATATCTCCTCCTGAAGACGCTGACGAAGTGTTGTGTTGGTGAAGTAGCGTGACGCGGCCGGCCCTAGCAGGTAATTCAGTCCTTCAGGTGTGAATTACTGGTGTTTCTCTTGTGTGGCCTCGTATAGTGTGTTAACTGCTCAGTCTGGATAACGAGTTAACCCATACAGTCAGGTGCCTTAACTTTTACATGTACGTGTACTGTATATAACTGGTTATAGACGCAAGAGCTATAATTCTATACATTAACAAGCGTTCAGTTATAGAGGCAAGTGGTATGAAGTGGCCGCTCACCAAAACAAGAGACGCCTCACAGAAGGTTAAGAGAGATTCACAATCGTGGGAGGTCCTTGTTGTGTGTGGCGTTACAATTGGGAGATAATGGTGGGTGTGAGGAGGAGACGACCTATTGTGGGTCGGTTAGATCGTCCACGGGGCCCTACCTCCTCCTTGGTGACGTGGTCGAGGACGTGCCTTGGAGGGGGAGGTGGAACAACACAGCTGCTTGAGGAGGAACTAGTTTTTGTACGCGAGTAAATACCTATTTCCCACAAGGTCTGAGGGTCTGAACCCCATGTGTTCATAGTGTTTACGCCATTAATACGATAAAGAGCGTCACTATTATTGTAATAAGAGGAATATCAACTCTCAAGAGTCGAGCGTGTGCGACCTGTCGACAAAATGGTGGCGCGGAGGTTGTTGTTACTGCAAGACCTTCCCGGCGACCTTACTGCTGAAGGGGAGATTACAAGTTGCTGATTGGATAATATTAGGGAAGCGGACACATCCTTGTGAAGGTGAATTTATCTCACTAGTTTGAATGGGGCATCTGGCGTGTACGAGGAGGAGGGTATTAACTATGATACACTTGGTAGTTAGTGGTGGGTCCTGGCCAGTACACCGGCCACGTCAGGTAAACTCGACTGTGGCTAAATACATCTTTTATTGTGGCCTCAAATAGATATATTATCAACTATTAAAGTGACGTAAATTATCCTGAGAACGTCATCAATGTCAACACGAACCTGTATTGTTAACACGACACCGTAATATTTTAGGCACATCTCTTTATTACAATGATGGTATATATATATATATATATATATATATATATATATATATATATATATATATATATATATATATATATATATATATATATGTAGATCCACAATGTAAACGTGGATAAGATAAATCTTGATAAAATCACACGGGAAAAGAAACAACGGAGCACCTTAGCTTTCGTCTTTATTCAAGATGTCTTGAATAAAGACGAAAGCTAAGGTGCTCCGTTGTTTCCTTTAATGTGATTTTATATATATATATATATATATATATATATATATATATATATATATATATATATATATATATATATATATATATATATATAAACCCTTGACATTAATCATTCAGTGTTGGGACAGATTCCGTGGACCAGTGTGTTGCTGACTTACTCGCCTCCAAATTACCTGGGCTGCTTCTAAATATTTAATGGATAAAAGAAAATCATTTGCGAGGGAGTAGCGTGGCGGTGTAATTCATAGGGCGAGGGCGCACTAAGACCCGGAATGGACCTCACGTGAGGATAACTCGGCCAAGAAGCACACCAGATAAAAACATGTCAGCGGGGAGGGGGAGCTAAATTTTCACGATTGCCTGCGACATGACACACCCGTCAACCAGGGGGCAATAGAGCTTATTTTCCGGGGTTTTTACGAGACGTTTTTGACCTTTATTGTCACTCGAGGGGTGGCGCTGTCTTCGACCCCCTCGTGTAGTCCTGTAAAAGGAAAAAAGGGCCTCTCATGTGGGTCTTGCTTGCTCGCGTGCATAGACGTCTTGAGGGCGTGTACCGGCGACTGCTTGTTTGCCTGTAGGGCGTTGGTGGGCAAGGGTGGTGACTGGGCTGTGGGCGGGGGCGGGGGCGGCTGTGGGCGGGGATGGGCGGTGGGCAGACCGTATTTGTGGTTCTCATATTAATAGTTCTGCCACATGTCCGTTGTTTACGTTGTCTACCCGTTATCGAAAAACCGAGGTTTCATATCGATTTCCATTTGAATGTCCTCGTTATTTTTGAGTTTTAATCTATACTAATATAGGCAGGTGCGCGGAGGTGTTGCCCTTCTCGACTACAAACACCCTGGTCCAGAACTACCTCGTTTAACTATACATCAGAGATAAAACTCATCTGATTCACCATAACTTTATATTATACACTGAAAACATTTTACTGTGACGTAGATCTGTTAACAAGAGAAAAATATCAAGCGGAGATATTAAAACTATGTAATAATATGGTAATAACAACGTTCTCCTGGTCTGTACACACACACACACACACACACACACGTTCCTCTGTGACTCACTTACCATCTGATTTCGTTTGATGTACTGTACGAAACCAATTAATATATCACGTAGATTTTTATAATGCGGATTTTCGTCATGGTGCGTGAGTGTGGCGGGGGAAGAGTCACGTTCCTTGTGATTAAAGAAACAGGATATGGTAGTTAGTTAATAGATCTATAATTAGAGCCGTAAGTTTGCTCCCAACACCTGTATGAGGGAGTGGCTTGCCTGACAGGTGTACATTTACAGGTGTTCGCGTGTCTTACTTCTGGTCTATACTGTAACACCCTGAGAATATAACTTAATACGGGAATTAATAAAGACTTTAACTCTGCTGGCTTACTTAAGACCACTTTTAACACACAGTAAGGAATAAAATAACGGACGATAGTGAAAAGTAAAAAGTTATATAAAAAAGAAACTCGAACTTTTTTCATCCGAGTTTTGTTTCTCTTCAATATCATCATCAATATATATATTTTTTTTCTTCTTTTTATTTCTTCTTTTTCATTCTTCTTAATCCCTTCCTCGCTTGAAAATGGAAATTAGAAGTGAAATCTAAAGGCTTAGCTGCTCGATTACGGCAGTTCGGATATAACACACTGAATACTAACACACTTTCGGTACAGGGAGGCAGTATGGTTGGCACTGCACACGCCTCCTTTCATTTCCTCAACCTTAAAGTTAGGTACCCAATCACAGCCGGGTATCCTGATGACGTGTCAACCAGCAACACTCAGAACAGTATAATGTACTCGGCTACCTCATCATTCCTCACTCGCGCTGATTCTAGGAAAGTTTGTTGATTAGAAATTTTAGATGTCTGTACAGTGATTTAAATAATATTAGTGCATAAGTAATAACATCGAAAATATCCTCCAATTCCGGTCTTCCCGTCCAAGTCTGGTCTTCCCGCCCCAGTCCGGTCTTCCCGCCCCGGCCTGTACAGACTTAATAACCTATAGTACACCAGTAGCGCTAGACAGTTTTCACCAGCCTCTCAATCTCTCACTCTGATTATTATTATTATATATAAATTTACTCTCAATTATGACTTATTTTCGTATCTTTAGCGGAAGAGCAGAATATGGCGGGGAAAATTCGTGAACCTCTGTGACGAAACCTTTTTTTTTTCTTATGTTTGTATAGAGTGAAAGTTAAATAGTTTGTAGCTCAAGATATAAAGTTGACTCACTTCCGGTCTCGTTTAGCAGTGTAGAAGGTGTACAGTAGAGTCGTGTCAGTGTAGATGAAGTAGAGCATTAGACAAGTGTTGACACAAATTTTCATCGTGTACAGTATTCTTCAACACTGTTCTTATAAATAAAAAGCAATAATATGGCAATCATGTGTTGATGTTTGCCTCATTATGTGTTGCAGTTCTATAGCGTGTTATTTAATGTGTCTTATGTAATTAGTAGATGAAGGTAATTATTTGCATCTCCCCTCATGACGGTGATAACACTAATGGTGGTAGTGGTGGTGGTTTTCATCTTAATCATAATACCTTTTAATTATACTTGTTATTTCCCTTGTTCCATTTATCCAATGTATAGTCTATTACTTCTGTTTATTGTTCACTGTTGTCACTGCCTCCTGTGGACCCCAGAGTTACCGGGAGCGACTCTGGTAGGAGGGAGTGACGCATCTCTCTCCCCATCCTTGTGGCACAGTTCCCTCCCACCTCCCCACCCACCCCTTCATCCCCCCCCCTCACTCCACACTCAGCCCCATGTGTTCGGAAAAATATGACAAGATGTTGTCTTTTGCCGTCCCAAAAAGACAGGGCCAGTAGAGCAGGTTATAGTCGCTCGGATGTTTGCTATCATCAACATAAAAAGTTCCTAGCCATAGTAGGTAAATCTATAAGTTGCCAAACTTGTTCAATGCTTCTGCTGCTGCAGACAAGAAATGAATCAGAGTCATGCATCATTCATTGTAATTTGGCTAAAGAGTTGACTAATAGTTGTTCATTAAGAAATTGATGGTGCTTATTGTCACCTTGAGGAAGGGAGCAGCAGATTGATTATCCTGCCGCAGTAAAGCCCTCCAGAAATCAGACTTGCGTCGATTTGAGTAGAGTAAAGTTACGAGAGAGAGATATGCACTGGCCTGCTACTACTGGCGAACATCTTGTGTGTTTTTCAGAGCACGGGTGTAGAGAACCACCAGTACCACCACCAGTACCACCAGTACCCCCCTCCCCCCGGCTCCCCAGTCCAACTCACGCCAACGCTGAACATGTCACAAGTGGACAGGTTGGCGGACACCGCCTACGACCTGGTGCGCAGTCTGCCCCCGCTAGAACCCAAGACACAACAACTAACCAACAAACGCAAGATGTCCAAAGAGCTAGAGGTAGGCGGCGCACGTAACTAGGCAGAGTAAGAGCATGTGCAGGAGACTCCTCGCCACCCACTCCGGCGCCTCACTGAATTTATGAGGACGGGTGGACACTCGCCTTCTGGTAGCACCTCGTCAGCGTTGTCAGAATAACGCCTTGTGTGCTGCCTCACCCGCCGCCACACATAACAGCACAGGAATGTGCACATTCCTTGCATAAGAATGTTGCTTGTCGATGATGTACACATGTGAGAGCTGAACAAACAGTATAGATTAACCCATCAACTTGTTATCACTGCAAGTCAGTGATTCACTTTTACACCAAAGGAAATAAATGTTCATGAGACTTAATGAAATCAGATGCCTCCATGATTTTTGCGTTGTCAGGTAGTTTATGGGGATGGACTGCTGGAGTGAACAGCAGTCTTATGGACGAGGAACAACGGAACAGAACAGAACACGTCTGGTGAGGCAGCCAGAGAAGACCAGTGAGTGATTGCGTGTTGCTCTTAACCCCCGACCACCCTGCGCTGTAGCGGGAAGGGTCCTGCGAGAGCACAGGAGGCCGGGCCCTAGGTCGGTATGTCACCTCAGCCACACCCTGACTTAATCAAACGTTTCCGTAATGTTAATACATGTGTGTGAGGTACAGTGAGTTACCTGATCCCACCCTTGACCAACTTCCTCTCTCCAAGATGGCCGCCAAGATACTTGCCATACAATAATAATGTTTACGTTGGGCATCTCTGATAGTTAGCACATTGATTTTTGCGCCAACATTTAAGTTTTTTAACCAGGGGATTCATATTTTAACTCGTTAACTAGAAACGGTAATGCGTTAGTGAGGAACAAACTCCTGTACCTCCTCCTCTGTTATGCTGAGTTATAACACTGACACAGGTTGACATTCATTTGTAATTGTAACCGTAGTGTTAATGTGGTAAACAGACTGTAAGGACATCAAGATGGCTACATCCATATATAATCTTCTTATAACAGTGAAGGAAAAAAATATCGTGCCGGTATACCTTTATGTTAGGTGGACAGACGGATGTGTGGACGAACTTGTTCCTTAGTTAAGAATTATATTATTATTATTATTATTATTATTATTATTATTATTATTATTTTGCTCTATTTTATATAATAACTATGTTGAGAGTGATGACTACTTTTTTTCCCAGTATGTTAAATTGCTCCATGTTAGCCTATACAGCAAATACCTGTGAGAGCCTCTGTGACTCCCAGTGTGGAGATCTAAGGCCTCAAGTGTATAGGTTGTGTTGGATAACCTGACACTACACTGACAACCAACAGGGAGACCTTGTTCAGTTCCTTCGTCAGCTGGTCACAGAGATATAAACAGAGGCACAACAACAGCAGGTGGATGGTGTTGAGGGGTTCTGGCGGCTGGTGTTGAGGAGTTCTGGCGGCTGGTGTCGAAGGGTTCTGGCGGCTGGTGTTGAGGGGTTCTGGCGGCTGGTGTCGAAGGGTTCTGGTGGATGGTGTTGAGGGGTTCTGGCGGCTGGTGTTGAGGGGTTCTGGCGGCTGGTGTTGAGGGGTTCTGGCGGCTGGTGTTGAGGGGTTCTGGCGGCTGGTGTCGAAGGGTTCTGGTGGATGGTGCTCAGAGGCCAGGCCGCCAGCGTCTGTCTGGAGGGTAAAGGTCACGTGGTCCAACAAATGATGGAAACCTGTTTATTGGTGTCTTGTACCACCTGCTACCTGTTGAGTGGTCACACACACACACACACACATACACACACACACACACACACACACACACACACACACACACACACACATATCATCACCACTGCACCAATTTGATACCAACACTCCACGACAGCTTACACCACTTCACCACCAGGTGTTCTTGGCCTTGAACCAAACATACGCAAATTAAGTCACTCGATTACCTGTATAGAGGAATGTTGTCTGACTTTGTACCTCAAGACAGCTTATCCTCCCTCCACCCCCTCACCCTTTACCCCCTCCTCACCCACCCCCCTTCCCCCTCACCCTCTCACCCCCTCACCCCCCCTTTCCCCCTCACCCCCTTCCTCACCCCTCTTCCCCCACCCCTCTCATCCCCCTTCCTCTCAATTTCTTCCCTCTCAATCACCCCTCATTGTGCCTCAACTCTTTCCTCTCTCCCCTGTAATTACTGTGGAACTTATATATAAACCTGACCCTGCTGCCACACACACACACACACACACACACACACAGTGGAACGATAGTGTTTGTACAGTACAATTATCATAATCAGTAGTAGTAATTAATATCCATTGTTAGTAGTATTTGTAGTAATTTAGTAGTGTTGTTAGTAGTAGTAATTAATAGTTACGGTAGTAATAGTAGTAGTAATATTAATAGGATAAACTTTTTATTAAGCCATTCTAATTATACATAACACAACTGAGTAAACAACTTTTTCACAATTCACACAACACAACTCTTCAACACTTGTATACACTTTATTGAAACACAATTACTTATACACTTTACCATTGTCGCATCTCGTTACGTATTAATTACGAGAAACAAAATTATACAAGAGAGAGAGAGAGAGAGAGAGAGAGAGAGAGAGAGAGAGAGAGAGAGAGACGCAGTACCCGGGCGCTAGGAGATGTGGCGACTGTGAAAAATGAGCTTCCTTTTAGAGCCGAAATGGCGCCAATTAGTAATTTCTCTGAACCTTCACTACTTAACGTATCACTTGTCATTCCATATGAACGAGGCATTGGTCACTCGAGAAGAGGAGGGGTGTGTTTGTTTGTTTGTTTGTTTTGTGTCTGTGGGGGGGGGGGTAATTGTTTTAAATTTGTATGTATGTGTGCGTGCTTGTATTCGTCTGTGCACAGGAGTTAAAATACATGTAACTATGTGTCGGTATATGAGAGAGAGAGAGAGAGAGAGAGAGGATAGGAGGGGATAATGCATAACACTTACACATCCTTCCAAAAACGTGCTAAATTATTTATTCCAAAAATCACGAAAAAAAAAATTATTAAAACAAAAAACAAAACAGAAACGATAATGCCGATCGAGGTTGTAGGAAGTGAGTTTGCATTATCAGCTCAAAGTCGCGAAAAAATTGAGTGTGTTGAGTGTGGGTGAGAGGCTGGATTACCGCCACACTGACACGACGCGAACACCTGCCTGGCCCTACCTGCCGACACATTACCTGCAGTGCTCGACCGGGATCCCTACTTTCTGTACATGAGCTTATGTAACACACACACACACACACGCTTGTAGATGTAGTGGGTGTAACAGCTCGGGTGTAGGAGTGTGGCGGCTCTGGTGTAGGGGTGTGGCGGCTCTGGTGTAGGGGGTGGGTGGGTTTGTTGTATAGGGGTGTGGCGGCCTCTGTAGTGTGTGTGTGCTTTGGTATAGGGGTGTAGGGGTGGCGGTTTGTTGTATAGGGGTGTGGCGGTTTGGTATAGGGGTGTGGCGGCTCTGTTGTATAGGGTGTGGCGGTTTGGTATAGGGGTGTGGCGGCTCTGGTATAGGGTGAAAAGTATCAAACAGAGGGGTGTGGCGGCTCTGTTGTATGATATGTAAGTGCCTGCTGTATAAGTATGGCGGCCTGGTGTAGGGGTGTGTTTGCTCTGTTGTATAGGGGTGTGGCGGCTCTGTTGCATAGGGGTGGCGGCTCTGGTAGGGGGTGTGTTTGGTTCTGTGAGGGGTGGCGGTCTGGTGTAGGGTGTGTCATTTGGTTAAAGGGGTATGTCTTGTTGGTATAGGGTAAAGTGGCTCTACATAGGGGTGGCGGCTCTGGTGTGTAGGGCGGTTTGTTGTATAGGGGTGTGGCGGCTCTGTTGTATAGGGGTGTGGCGGCTCTGGGACGGGCAGGACACGGTTCCCTCTCGCGCTATACATTTCCCTCTGCTCAATTCGACGGATTACTGGCAGCTAAATCCAATTAATTAGCTCATAAATACTCTGGAAAATCCGGATTAACCGCTCACCGGAGGATTAACTGATATCTTCTGATTGGCCAATTGTTCACCGGAGTGGGAAGGAGAGGGGAGGGGGGGGGAGGGGTAACGGGATAGTGAGAAGGACAAAGGAAGTGTTTTTATTTTATCTCTTTGTTATTGTGTCTCACCTATGAAGTTATTCTTATTATTTCTCTTGATCGTGATTTTATTTTGATTTTAATGTTTTTGTTGTTTTTTTTGCGTTTTTGGTTGAGTGAAAAAAACAATATATTGGTCACGTCTCACATTATTATGATGACAGATCCAAGTGTCGCCTCGTCGTGGGGATAAAAACCATAATTTCCTTCAGTGATTGAAATTAAGAGCTGAAGTGGATCTTTTAAAGACTCGCAGAAAAGCTCAGGGCAGGAGTTTATGATTACCAGTAGTGAAGAAGGGGAGACCGCTTATAGGTGATGATGGTGGTAGGTGGGTGATGATGGTACAGGCCCGGTGATGATGGTACAGGCCCGGTGATGGTGGTACAGGCCCGGTGATGATGGTACAGGCCCGGTGATGGTGGTACAGGCCCGGTGATGATGGTACAGGCCCGGTGATGGTGGTAGGTGGGATGCTGCAGGTCAGAGAGATTTCCTGCCTTCTCCGGTTCATTAATCTCCCCACGGTGGGTGATTTATCTCTCAAGGCCCGGAGATGGAACGCCCCCCAGTGCTATACGCCCGTCTGACGCCCGCGGGATAGACTTAGGATCAATATATCTTTACTTTGATCTTCCTCACTGCTGAAGATCTCGGGTTATACCTCAGATTACGTGGTGTTGGCGGTGTGCCTCATGTGGTCTCAACTGACAACACAACACACCTTCAGCAAAACATTAATTGTAATTTTTTCTGTTATGGTGTTTACTGAATTATCTTTTATCAGGTGCTCATTGTTGTCTGTCTGTCCTCCCTCTTCACCACCGTCTGTATGTCAGGGAAACACCAGACGACATGAACGTCTTAATTCACCTCAGTATCAACTCGAGGCCAACCAGTTAATGCTCCTCCTCGCCCTCGTCTCCACAGTAACCAGTTAATGCTCCTCCTCGTCCTCGTCTCCACAGTAACCAGTTAATGCTCCTCCTCGTCCTCGTCTCCACAGTAACCAGTTAATGCTCCTCCTCACCCTCGTCTCCACAGTAACCAGTTAATGCTCCTCCTCGCCCTCGTCCCCACAGTAACCAGTTAATGCTCCTCCTCGTCCTCGTCTCCACAGTAACCAGTTAATGCTCCTCCTCGTCCCCACAGTAACCAGTTAATGCTCCTCCTCGTCCTCGTCTTCACAGTAACCAGTTAATGCTCCTCCTCGTCCTCGTCTTCACAGTATATCTTATCTCCTTTTATTTCGTCAGTTAACAAAAGATTTACATTTTTTTTTCACTTCGTCCGAGTCGAATTATTAAAGTTAAGAGAAATAAGTACAAGGTGAGGGGTGTAGACTCGTGTGTGTTTATACCAGGTGAGGTAATGGCCCCGACAGGTGAGGTAGTGGACCCGGTAAGTGATGTAATGCCCCGACAGGAGGTAATGCCCCACAGGTGAGGTAGTGGACCCGGTAAGTGAGGTAATGCCCCGACAGGTGAGGTAATGCCCCGACAGGTGAGGTAGTGGACCCGGTAAGTGAGGTAATGCCCCGACACGTGAGGTAATGCCCCGACAGGTGAGGTAGTGGACCCGGTAAGTGAGGTAATGGCCCGACAGGTGAGGCATCACACAACAGCTCCCCATTATCAGGGAAACTTGTCACGCGATTTAGGAATAATTATATCAATCATAACCTCTCTCTCTCTCTCTCTCTCTCTCTCTCTCTCTCTCAAAATTTACATATCGATCTATCTATCTATCTATATATCTATCTATTTATCTATCTATCTATCTATCTATCTATCTCAACGTCAAACTATCTCTCTCTCTCTCTCTCTCTCTCTCTCCATCAGATCGCCTCCAGGTTAATACAGAAAGTGATAGGTAATCCACCGCTGTTGAAGTCGGGATTAAAGTTGTAATTCTTGGATAGTCGACCGAGAGACCGTTCATTCTCTCTCTCTCTCTCTCTCTCTCTTCTTCTTTACTCTTTTCTCTTTTTTCTTTCACACTTTCTCTATCTCTCTATTCTCTCACTCCCCTTTACTGTCACTCTCTCACTCTCCGTATACCTCAAGTAGCTAATAAACGCGACCAGAGAGAGAGAGAGAGAGAGAGAGAGAGAGAGAGAGAGAGAGAGAGAGAGAGAACGGTCCAATGGCTCTCTTGCAGTTACATAATCCTGGACCACTGACTGATTGACGAAAAGCACGAAAACAACACACACACTGAAAACAACATTACGCTAAAATTGTACGTTAAATAAGAAACTTTTACTGCACATACATACATACATACATACATACATACATACATAAAAGATATAGATACACAGATACAAAACAAATATTGATATGAAGGGTTGAGTGGATCGTATTGTGAACCGTGAGTAAATATGGCACTTTAAACTGGGTGTTCTTGTCAATCAAGTTTAGTGTGCGAGCCATCAACCCTCCCAGCATCCATCCATCACCTACACGCTCCCTCCTCTCGTCTTACACAGCCTCAACCATTAAGTACGGGGCCCTCCATCCATCTCCATCAACTTGGCAATCCTCAATTCTTCCTTTCAACCGTCTCCCTACCTCCTCCTCCTCCTCCCTACACCCACCCAGATACCTCTCTTCCCCTCTTTCTTTCCTTCATCCTTCCGTATCTTACCTGTTTCCTCCCCCCCCCTCTCTCTCTTTCTCTCTCTCTCTTAACTTTCTTCTACTCCTCTTTCTCTCTATCACTCTCTCTTAATTTTCTACCTCTCTCTCACCTTTTTCTCTCTCTTAAACTTTCTTTTTCTGCTATTTCTTTCTTGCACTCTTATTTTAACTTTCTTCCTCTCTCTCAACTTTCTCTTCGTCTCTCTCTCTCTAAACCTTCCCCCTCTCATTTTCTCTCTCTCAACTTTCTACCCCCGTTTCATTCTCTCAACCCTCTCTCTACCTCACTCTCTCAACCCTCTCTCTACCTCACTCTCTCAACCTCACTCTCTCAACCCCCTCACTCTTCCATTCGCCTCTCTCTCTCACTTTCTCTCCATACGAATGAATAGAAGAGAAAGAAATAAATAAAAACTCTCTCCATCTTTGTTTCTTCCAACTCATCTCGTTCTTTCATTTTTTCGTACCCGCCAGGATGGAGTTGGATTAGATGGTAGTTTAAAGCCTGGTCCAACTTTTATTGTTTTGGGGGAGGGGGTCTTTTTGCGCGCCAACTGGATGAAAACACTGGCAGCTTCTTGTGTAAAGTTGAGCATCCGGGAGCCAGCAGTACCCAGGGGGAGCCACCTACCTTTTTCGCCTCTTCTCCTCCTGCTCATCTCTCTCTCTCTCTCTCTCTCTCTCTCTCTCTCTCTCTCTTCCTTCTCCATCTTCCCCTTCACTACCCCCCTTCCCCTTCACTAACCCCTTCCCCTTCACTACCCTCCCCCTACCCCCTTCCCTCTCACTACCCCCCTCCCCTTCCCCCTTAACTAACCCCCTTCCCCTTCACTAACCCCTTCCCCTTCACTACCCCCTCCCCTACCTCCCTTCCCCTTCACTACCCCCCTCTTCCCCATTTTCTACATCATTTTTTTCTTTGTTTTAAGATTGTGTTTTCTCTCTTTCCTTCCTTTCTTTCCTGCCTTGGGGTTTATGTATATTTATTATGTCTTTGTTTTGGGTAAGCTTTTGTGTGTGTGTAGGTGTGTGTGTGTGTGTATACATTTTACCGAAACACAAATACAAATATATTAGAAAGCTTGTTAATACACACACACATACACACACACACACACCCACACACACACACACACACACACACACACACACACACACACACCTCTAAGAGTAATTCCAGCCTTTGGCCAGAAGCAGAAGAAAAGAAAAGGAAGACAAGTTGTTGTAATTTCACTCTGACCGAGAAGATGAAAAACTAAAAACTAAATAAAATAACTGAAGTGAAAAGAGACGAGAGTAATTCCGCTCTTTGGTTGTGAGGAAAGACGTAGGAGAAGAGAGAGAGAGAGAGAGAGAGAGAGAGATACACACACATACATACATACATACATACATAAAAAACACTACACAGCTGCCTCGATATAAAAAACGATAAAAAATACAAGTTTACTAAGAGTCTTTCAAGGAAAAAACAAGTCTCTCGCGGGAGGGTGGAGGAGTAGGAGGGAGGGAGGGGGGGGGGCAAGGTAAAACAACGGGAATTAAAAGAAGGGAATAAAATACTAGGGGGAATAAAATGTTTGGGAAGGAAAAAAAAAATACCCGGAGAAAAATGTCTTGTCAGAAATGTGGGTAGGGAAAAATCCAGAGGCACTTCACTTGGCAGGGAAAACCTCGCCGCTCTCAAAACTGCCGCTGTTTTTTTTTTCCTGTCGAGTTCATAAAAAATTGAAGAAAATATTAAGTGATTCTTTCTGAGGCGAATAAAAAGAAGTCTCCTCTTTTGTCAGCTTATTCTGGAGAAATACGCGATTTAATTAGAAAGGAGTTATTATTTGTATGTGTGTGTGTGTGTGTGTCAGGTAGCTAGCGTCAGAGTACACACACCATCTCGGAAGGTAGACACGCACTCCCCTCACACAACCTGTGATACCGAGCAACAGTTGAAAAGTTTAGTGTCCGTCTGTATGTAAATAAGACGTGACCCTCATTCACTACACCTGTTCACCTGCAACTATGGTTTAATGTTCACCTGTCTTAACACTAATGTTCACCTGCCCTAACACTAATTTACACCTTGTTCACCTGCTCTACGACTATTGTTCACCTTGTTCACCTGCCCTAACACTAATTTACACCTCGTTCACCTGCTCTACGACTATTGTTCACCTTGTTCACCTGCCCTAACACTAATTTTCGCCTTGTTCACCTGCAGTACATAATGAACATGAGTGAGGACGACCCGCGTAGGATGGAGGAAATACGCAAGTACGCCGCCATCTACGGACGCTTCGACTGTAAACGGAAACCTGAAAAACCGCTGACCATGCACGAGGTGTGTAGAGGGGGGAGAGGTTGAGGGAGGAGAGGGAAAGGCTGGAGAAAGAGGGAGTGGGGGGAGGTTGGAAGAAAGGTTGAAGGGAGGGAGGAATGAAGGTGAGATGTTACGGAGGAGAGATAACTGCTGGAAGGAGTTACAAGGAAGGAAGAGTGACGTGAGGCATAGAGGAGATGGAAGGGGAAGATGGGATGGAGGGGGAAGGAGATGGGAGGGAGGTAGAAAACGAGAGAGATAACTGTACCCTGTAACATATTGAGTGTTACACCATTACCCTACATTACACCCCAGACCTCCCTACATGTTTACTGAAGCTCTGAAGTTGAAATCCAGGCTTCATAGATCAGTGAAACATATTAGGTGAGGTGACCACAGCAGGTGTATGGAGGGTGGGGAAGCGCTATTACTGTCGAAGGAAGATCTAGGATGGTGCGGGGGCAGAGTTAGTGGCTGTTTTGTTGTGATATGTTGAGAAATAACTAACCAACGTCAATAGCCTGTACAGTGTGTGTGTGTGTATGAGAGAGAGGGAGGGAGACAGAGAGAGCTAGATGAACACTACAGTTTAGGATAATATTAATCTAGAATTAAGTCGGTACACACAGCTCAAGAGGCTAGTGTGGTGAGTGACGCCCTTGATGTCTTTCTGCAGGTGTCGGTGAACGAGGCGGCGGCGCAGATCTGCAAGTATATGCCAGCGCTACTGACGCGGCGAGACGAGCTCTTCCCTCTGGCCAGGCAAGTGGTGCGAGACTCCGGCTACCCGTACTCCAAGGGTCACTCCAGGTCAGTCTAGGTCTCTCTTGTTGTTGTAGCTTGTGGTAGATCCTATTTGGGCTGTGTTGCCTCTCCTTGTGTCGTGTGGTCCATAGCACTGACGATCATTTATAGCTCATAACAGTAGTTCTCACTTTGGTGTCTTGGAAACATTTGTTGCTAGTCTGTAATGAACTGCCATAAGCGGTACTTTAGCAACAGTCCTCACATACACCACATCCAGCCGTCATGAATGTGTAAGACTAATATGTGTTGGCGTGTCTCCCAGCAGGTCACAGACGGTGGTGGGCCGCGAGGAGGAGCCCAGGACCAAGAGGACTAGGTCAGACTCTGGCCATGACGCAGGTGACCTCAAGAACGACCTCCAGTGGAAGAAAAGACAGGTGAGGCGCCCACCTGTTGGTCACGCCCAGCACATGATATCACGCGCCCTCTGCCTTATATAGTGTCATCACATTACACGTGTCTTGTTTTCACCTAGTTGTAAAGTCTCTTTGTTACGTTACGTCCTTAAGTAACACCTGTGAAGTATCTAGAGACTAGTTGCTTCACAAGTGTTACAAGTATGTGTCATGATCAAGATTCTAGGTGATAGTACATACTTATACTAGTCCTCTGGGTGTAGCACTGTCCTCAGCGTGTACACTAGGCCGTGGTAGACTGACGTGTGTGAGTGTAAAAGCAATTCTGTTCTCTTAATGCATCTCAAGGTGTTAGTCTTATAGTCAGTAAGAACGACACGTGTAGTGGTCAGTTGGGTGCACACATTTACTTGATGAAGAAGCTAAAACTTATTTTTGTTAGTTTCTGATTTTTTTAAGTAGCAACTAATTCTCCATCACATTATAAATTAGATTTTATAATTAATTAATTTTTGTCTGACATTAATTCCGTACAAAACAACATTAAGTGGAGACTGTGTGAAGAGATGCAGTGGAAACGTGTGTAATAAACCTGGTAACTATACTGTACAGGTGACCAACATCACGTATACCTGAGAAGATTAAAAAAAAACAAATACACTAATACCTGTCATGGCATATTAACCTGATATACATTAAGATAACAAACATCTGCCGCTGCTTCTTCTTCTTCACATTCCGACTCCAGCAGCTGTCTATACTAAACCATTCCAACTTTCATCTCCTTCATTTATCAGTGTATATATGGTGATCACTGACACCATCTCCCCAGCACCTCGGTAATAAACATTTAGCTATTGTTTAATGGGTTTTTCATGGCTTCAGTTACACCTTTCATGTACAGTATTTACAAACATAAATATATATAAGATCATAATATAAAGCCTTGTAGTCCCCGGTAGGTGAGTCTGAATCATTATTGAGTTTGCAGGAGTAGAGGTGCTGCTGATTTTTGTGATAGAGTTTTATTCTGGATTTAGCGTCCTCGTAGGAAAGAAAAATACAAACTTAAAGAAAGAAAAAAAACTAGGATGAATTTTTCTGAGCGAATCTGAGAGTTTTATTGAGTTGACCGGGAGATTTCTCAGGAAAGAATACAAGATCAGATGAAGTACTGGGGAAAAAGGAAGAGAGTTTGAGTTAGTGTGTACAGTAGACGTGCAGGCTGGTGGTGCTGTGGTGCTGTTGTCTATTAAACATTTCTTTAAATTTGTCTCTGAACCTGACAGACATATTAGTGAACCTATTAGTTACCTGAGGTCCATATTTACACCATTAAGATCCAATTTATGAAACAATTATTTTTTGTATGTTATATCATGAATGGAATGGATATATATTTGTCTAAATTAAATAAGGTGATGATACTTGTTCTCTTTTCTCATACCTGTATATTACCTGACAGAACTTCAATTATCAAGTGTTATTTATGGTTATTTATCACATTTAAGACAGTTATTTTTTCAGGTAATTGTATCTGTGAATAGTTTGAAAGTTTGAGATGATAATATTGTGACTTTATGATGTTTTAGACTTGGATTAATATTTGTTTTTGTTATTGTTGTGATTTTTTGGGAGGAATATTTTCTTGTGTTAACATTTTTAATTTTGGTTCATCATATTGTTTCATGAAGTGTCCTCCTCCAGATACACGACCCTCTACCACATGTCACTCCACCCTACTCCCCCACTCCCTCCTCCACCCCCACTCCCGAGACCTAGCAACACCCACACCCTCCACCTCCCAGCTAACACTCGCCTCCACACTCTGGTATAACTCTGTGATTCCTCCACTTATCTAACTCTACTCCTTCCATCCCTCATAACTCCTCACACCTGTACTAACCTCACGACCTCTACTAGCTTCATTAACGCCTTCATCTTCCCTCAGGAGCGACTGGAGGCCATCAGCGAAGAGCTCCGACACATGAGTGAGCGAGCGGAGGAGGTGCGGTCGAGCCTCAGTTCTGGCGGTGGAGACGTGTCCGCCCTCACCTCTCAGATGGACGCCCTACAGTCACGACACTCTCAACTCACCCTCGAGCAGAACGAACTACTCAAGGCCCAGCGCAAGTGAGTCCTCCTAGAGTTCTTATTTGAGAATCTGCATCTGTCTTCGGCGAGGAACCTTCGTCGGTGCGGCGGGTTCGAGGTTCCATCTTCCTCCCCGTGCGGATTATGCGGATCTTGGATGAGAATTTCGGGATTTCTCTGACGCAGGAGCGGAGAGTTCGGTCTCTCACGTGAGGATCTGATGATGATTCTTAGTAATAAATAAACAATGTCAACTTCTGGAAGAACAGAAGGATTTCTGGATAATTTTTGATGTAAAACTTCAGGACCTTTATTGTGTCTGTAGGCGGGACCTCCTGACGCTCACACGTCATATTATTGAATAGTCGACCCGCGGTGACTTGCGAGGTGGGCTACACGAGACACCTACACAACACGGGTTCCTCCGCCTGCTGGAGAACTTCCCTTACACAAGGCAGCGGGTGTGTGGTCTCCACTCCCCGGTGGTGGCCTCCACTCCCCGGTGGTGGCCTCCATTATATCAGCTCTCACTGTTTACTGACAATGATCACCGTCAGCCGATTCATGTCACGGGATCAATACATGTCCAGAACGCGTAGTAGTTGACTCAAAATTAATATTGAGTGTAAAGTTGTGGATACTGTTAGTCAGGTTAATTCAAGTACAAATTAAGAATGATTAAGAAAACTTGATGTAAATATTGTTAATCATCTTACTGGTTAATGTATCATCAAAACTGCTTGTGTGTATTTCTGTGTCTGTCTAGAATCTTCTAGTGTGTGTGTGTGTGTGTGTTTGGCAAGTACGCCCATGTGAGCGTGTGTGTGGGTGACAGTGGAGACACGAGCAGTTCACAAGGTGATATGATCATTTTGTGACGTAACAGTTAAGTTGACTTAAACGATTTTTGTATGGCGCCTTGTGGTGGTGCAACACGGCGCTGAGTGAGGCGACGCTCCTGCTGTAGTGGCGGCTGAGGCTCCTGTACCAAATGTGCTTATTAGCTTAATAATGTTATATGTGATAAACTATTTGTAGTCAAGCGTGAGTGTGTCGACAATGTGTGGTGCTGGACTAAGTATGTCTTGTGACGTTCGTGTCACTTGAGTTGGGTGTGTCAGTTGACTGTCACTTGTTCTTCACTGTGTGTCTTGACGCGTGAGGTAACCTGAGTGCGTGAGGTGAGAGTCGCAGGTCCCGACAAGTCTTTACTTAGGGACTTAGCACAGCTTAGTGTTGCAACTTAGCTAGTGTATTACTGCTCTGTTATAACTCAACATGTTAATTTTAACTCTGGCATGACCACCAGAATAATGTTTGTGTTTTTATGTATTTATTTATCCCGAGTAATTTGTGGCACTGCAGTAAGAATGAATGAAAAACTGCTATTGATTATAACTTAATGTAAATAAAAGAACTTGAAATTAATATTGTTTTGTGTTTTGAATTAGTGAAAACCCGTTGAATATATGACTTTTGTTATGTGAATGACTGGCGAGTTAAACTGTCTGTATTGTTAGTTACAGTAACACGGCTGACTGACGTATATAACTGCTATTATCTGTAAGGCTCGCCGGCCGGGCACACACGGTTAGCGGCTGACGTGTTGGCGGGCGGAGAACACGGCAGGTAAACAAGTTAGGGGATAAATAGACAGACAGGCAAGCAAGCAGTCAAACAAACATTTGGACACTGAAATCATGCACATAGGCATGCAAGCAAGCACGCAGAGAGGCAGACAGGAGGGAGGACTTGCACTATCAGCTCGGCCCATGCCACGAACCCTCCTCTGTGTCATACTTTTTGTCATGACAGAAAACCTTATTTGCATGTGGCATTATATTTCACCCGTGAGGTGGATACATTTCCGGCTATAAATGTCCAGATGCACATAAACGTAAATTGGACCAAAATAGAAACCTCCGGACAAGTTAAGAGAGAGGTGTGTGTACCCTGGCCCTCTGTAGCCTCAGCGTCGACCATCAGTCCTGCTGCGTCCTAGTGTAATCTGGACTGGATTGGCATGTTTACTAGCAGTATATAGTACTTAACTGTAAGCTAACGTAGTTCCGTAATTTAATACGTGATGTATCTTAGTTAACAGTAGCGCAGTGTAGTATTGTTGTATAGTATTAGAAATATCGTAGTTTGTGGTCGTTATTTGATAGGTCTCAGGTTATGCTTCGTAGTAAAGGGCCGTAGTCTGTTAGCAATATGGTGAAGTAGATCGTAGTGTAACCTAACCTAACCTAACCTAACAAGGCAACATAACTCTACTGTAGGTTATGGACGGCGCCAACCAGGGTCCAGGAACACACACACGCGCTCTTGTTGTGTTGTCTCACTTGACGATAAATCCTCCTCCTTAAACATGGGTTTTATGGCATTTTCTTGTGTCTTGAGGTTCTTTACGATGGCCAGAGATAAGCTCAAAATTACGACATGTTTACTATGTAAATCCCCCGAGGTAAGAGTCTAAATGGATTTAAAATGGTGGTGATTAAGAGGATTTAAGACTAGTATAGTATGAGTGGATTTATGGTACACGACAACCACTTAGCAGTCGTGCATGGTAGTGTAGGTGTCGTGGCGGCGTTGATGTGTTTGTCTCGTAGAGGTAAAAGAAAGGAAAGACGTGAAAAATAGTAAGAGAGGGACAAAAGAGAGAAGCGTTTATATAGAGTTAAGATTTAGGTGTGTGGGAGAGTAGTGGTTTTAATTAACATGATGACAGGTAGGCTGGTTAGTGGTGAGTCACACGGTGTAACCCTCCCCCCCTCTCCATCAACCCCCTCCCCCACTATACTCTCGTTGGGTTCATACAGCCCCCCCCCTCCCCTCCCCCCTCCCTCTAAAACATCCTCACTACTACGCTACACGACTTGTATATCCTCGGGTAACCACATACAGTATTAATATATTCACAAAGTCTAAACCTCACAGGGATATACACACAATATATCCCAAAGTAATTCTATGACACTTACATATCCCACAATAGTCCTATACGAAACTGGTACTGTATCCCAAAAGGAGAAAAATATCCCAAGATCAACACAGATAATATTGTCAATAACTCGGCACAAGTATCATTGTCAGTAACTCGGCACAGGTAACAATATCAGTAACTCGGCACAAGTATCATTGTCAGTAACTCGGCACAGGTAACAATATCAGTAACTCGACACAAGTATCATTGTCAGTAACTCGGCACAGGTAACAATATCAATAACTCGGCACAAGTATCATTGTCAGTAACTCGGCACAGGTAACAATATCAGTAACTCGGCACAAGTATCATTGTCAGTAACTCGACACAGGTAACATTGTCGGTAACTCGGCCTTTGATAGAACCTGCTGCGTCGTGTGTGTACCTAACTTAACCCATCAGAATACTGGAAGAAAACTCAACACTTACACATTTTCAATTCATTTTGGGACACGTTATTAAAAACTTCACTTAACTGTATGTGTGTTGGGGGGGCGGGTACAGAGTGTATCTTCAAGCTTCTCCTTAAGCATAACACTACGTCTTTTATTCCCACAAATTTATTAATCCACCACCTGACTCGAGCCAGTTATACCTGTTCTTAATTGGATCTTTTCTTGTTTAATCTGAGATCGAGTGAGTGTCAGCTCTCTCTCTCTCTCTCTCTCTCTCTCTCTCTCTCTCTCTCTCTCTCCAATTGTCAGTTTACTCTTTTTTCTTTTTCTTTTTTAACTTTTTATTACAGCCTTGTCTCACCTCAGGTCAGCTTATAAGGTAAACCGTATCACCAGACCATTGTAATGTCCAGGTTAGGTTAGGTTAGGTACCAGCGCCTACATCACACGTATCCACTCATTACCAAACTTGATTCTGGTGGTTTATGTCGTTGTTAATAAGTCAATACCTAACACAAGTCTCTCATGGCGGATTAACTCTTAACACTGATATTTAGATTAACTTAAGAACATGTTTAACTGGCTGTGGTTTGGTTAGGTTAGGTTAGCAGTTAATGTACCTCAGTCCTGGTTAGTTTATTAGTATTAAGTAAACATGATTAATTATAGCAGGTGTAGTTATGTTTTAACTTACGAGAGATTAATTGTCGTAAGAATTTTTGAGAATTAGAACCTTAGATTTGTCACTTTACATTGTATTATGGAACTGTGTATTATGTTATTGTAAGGTGTATTAATTAGTACTGTTAAGCGCAGGTAACTCCACACCTGTTGGTTACTTTTTACAGTATTATCATTATTATTATTATTATTATTATTATTATTATTATTATTATTATTATTATCATTATTATTATTATTATTATTATTACTTATTTGTAACTCAACGCACTATATTATCTTATAATATTTATCAATATTATTCCAACAAAAGGTGTAACAATATCATAAACAACATACAGGTATATTAAAAAAAAATACTACAATCCCAAAAAGAATTCAAACACTTTATCTAATCCACTTCAGACGATTCATTTTGGCAGCAGTAACGATATCCGTTGAGCAGTTCATCACCGTGGCTATCGATCACACACACTACCCATTTATAATCGACCACCTCACTACTCCACATCATTAATATAATCTTCCCGCGCTGAAAAAGAACCACCGCCGCCCCAGTCACCCTATAAAAGGCTCGGGAAATAAAACGGCGGCGAGTGGGGAAAAAACTATTTACAAAAAAGTAGACAGGAGGGGTTAGGTTAGGTTGCCGCTCACCCTCTTCTACAGCATCATTAATAAGGCCATTTAGCGGTCCCAATGCTGATCAAACACGGCCCAGTAAAGTCAATTTATGGTGGAGCTTCGTGCAGTAGTGTGGTCATTTGTCAGTGTTCTGCAAGATGGACTCAGACACACCTGCGTAGTCACACATTTGTTTATGACGTCATCTCTATTTTTTTTTTCATTACGTTACAAAAAAGTATTGACGGTGAAGCTGAGAATTTTTACCTTTTGCTTTTTTTTTGTATGTATACATAGAGTCGTGGTTGATCTTGTTCTTAATGAGATAATTTATCCACGTTTTGTAAGATGGATGCCTGTAATGACGTCATGTTTACTTTTGTTATTGTACCGTTAGTGACGTCACAGGTGTTAATATTTTTGTTTACTTTTATGCAACAGTAGACATTGTAACCGTAGACATTGTAACCGTAGACATTGTAACCGTAGACATTATAACCGTAGACATTGTAACCGTAGACATTGTAACCGTAGACATTATAACCGTAGACATTATAACAGTAGACATTATTAATAGTAGACAACAATAGACATTATATCAGTAGACATTTTAACAGTAGATATTTAGACATTATATCAGTAGAGTAGACAGCAGTAGACATTTAGTACAAGTAATTAAGAAGGACTAGAGTATTTAAGAAACTCGGGTGATAAAGAGTCGAGTCAGCGATACTTAATACAATCCCAGGTAAAGTGTTGACGAATTCATTGTTGACACTTGAAGGTACTCACCAAGTGTCAACCTGGGAAGATAATGATGATAGAAAATAACAGAAATAACGATATAGATAATCATAGTTTATAGAAGTAAATATATTCTTGAGTATATTCGCCCTGGGATCATCAAGGGTTCTGGAGGATATCTCAGGTATACCCCAACATAACCGGGTATATCAGCCTCGATTGACAAGACTCTGATATATCCGTAGATTAATGAATATATTACTTATAAAACGATATATGGGGTGGTAGACCAGCACAGGGGGCCAACGAGTGCATATAATATACCATATTTAGTAGGTATTAGGCAGCTACCAAACAGGGAGGTACTACCGCCTGGGAAGATATTGGAAGCATAATGTGTTGTCTATGGTAGACCCTGCTGCCATATGTGACGACCAAGTCCCAGGTTGCTGATCTGACTTTCTGCTTCATTTACACACAATTGCAGAGTCTCAATTGTTTCTCTTACCATTGAGAACACAACATACATATATTGTTTCTCATTCTTGATCTTTTTTTTAATTTTTGTATTTCTTTATTATTATTATTATTATTATTATTATTATTATTATTATTATTATTATTATTATTATTATTATTATTATTATTATTATTTTCAGTATTATTTTATTATTTTTATTTTTGTATTTTTATATAAATTTTACGTATCTGAATTATTACTATTTTTATTATTATTATTATTATTATTATTATTATTATTATTATTATGACCTGTATTACATTTTCACTCCTCAGGCCCCGATGTGAGTCAGTGACTTGTGCCCGGGTGGGTTAATCCCCATAAAAAAATAAGTAAAATAAAATAAAAATATATATAACGGTGTTTATATTAACTTCAGGGACCATTGTGTAACCAGGGGATGTTATATTAAATGTATCGGAACTCACTCTAGGTAAATACACTGTACAGGAGAATGCTTCATGCAGTGCAACAGCTTAAGAACGGTAGTAATGTTTTTGTACCCCCAGGTTATGCCACTTTAAAGAATTACATGTACACGCTCATCCATGCTCATCCACGTTCATCCACTCCAAGGAGATTATAAGTTAATCCATCTGAAGGAGTTTACATGCTCATCCACACACTCCACGATGAGTCAGGTGGTTCAGAAGAGGGAGAGAGGAGGGAAGGTAGGGGCGCCATGGGTTGCTCTCCCCTCCGTGAACCCGAAACATCACGGCTTTTAAGGGTGGTTCCAAGAGTGAGTGTGTGGTGGGGGGGGGGGGGCCTCGACGACTCATAAATCAAATGGTTTAGCCCATCTATTTGCCGCCGTCGATCGCCTCTGACGGCCTTGCCAAAACAGATTATTTTCACGTCTTTTGCCCACTACTTCCATCAACTTTTTACTACTGCCTCGATAAGATATTTCTGTATCGTAGGAGACTCGGTGATAAAGCTTTAGGCCGGAGTGTGAATTTACACCATGGAATTAAATTTGTTTACGCTTTCTATGTCATTTTTTTTGGCGTTGTATTTAGTTTAATTTTTGTGTATTGTATATGTTAGAGCTACGGCCATTTTGTATTAACTTCATGGTTAGGTTAGGGCATGGTGAAGACTGTATTGTGGTCGGGTACAATAACACACTCACCAGAGACCTGACGACACGGGGCCGCTACCACACACACACACGAGCGTCACTCTCCCTACCCGCATGACCCCACATTTGACTCAGCCAACCACACTACCCGCTTTACCCATCATGTTAACTATCCTCACCCCTGGGTCATGCACCGGCAGACCATAATAGCTCGCGGTAGTTCACGTTATATTTGTCACTCGTCAAGAAGAAAATATATCAGATAAGAAAAGACAAAAGGAAAAAAAAAATAGACCCGTGGACCATCTTTGTTTGGCGAGGTTTTTTACTGTGTGTTGGTTTAGGTTGAGTTGTGTATGGCGCTGTGATAGGGCAGGAGGAAGAGACTACAGTTCTCTACCTATTTTTCTTATGGACTCTTTCAACCATTTATGCTGACTCATATTTCTAAGACGGAAGACATCAGTGGCCTCTTCTGTTGTTTCAAATATTTATTGTGGTTTTATTTCGAGTTTGTTATCATTTTGAGATCTCTATTGTCAAGTGATGAAATATTTGGGTAGTGATGCTATATAGATATTTTACGTAGTTAGCTTTATTTAGTCACACACACACACACACACACACACTACTGTTTCTCACACTCCACACCGTGCCACACCCTGCTGCTTCTCTCACAGTACCTCACCCTGCCGTCTTTCTCACTCTCCTGTCTACTCCGTCTCACGCCTGTATGTCTCTCTCACTTAATATGTCAGTAATCCTTCCTACACCTACAGTCTTACCTGCCTTATTTTTTACACTACTCAAAGACACAGGTGTTAAAATTACGTAATTAAACACAGCTGAAGCTTAGGCCTGCAGATTATATCACTAAGACTAACCACAATAACGTAACATAACAAAATGTAATCTAACTTAACCTTTAGGGTAACGCTAGTGGTTTAATCCTCAGGTGACCTAAGCTAGCGGTTTAATCTTCAGGTGAGCCGTTTTTTCCTATATGGTTCACTATAAGACAGTAATATTGTTTCTTTTGAGTGGTCTCTGTTATCACGAGAAGGTCATCTTACACCTAACAGTAACTTCATGTGATAATATTAAAAAAAATAAAACAATCATAATTACGACCATCATCATCATCATCACTACTACTACTACCACCACCACCACCACCATCACTACCACCACCACCACCACCACCACCACCACCATCACTACCACCACCACCACCACCACCATTTTACGACCATTTTCCAAAACAAAACGAATAAAACAAATAATACTAATAACACCCATATAATAATAACATACTAAGAAAATATACACCTTTATCATCAACTAATCTTCTTTGGGTTTTAAAATTTCTTGTACATCAACTTCACTTAAAGAATGGAGGAGTAATTGCGTCGATGAACACAAGGAGAGAGGAATAAAAATGGGAATTAGGGGAGAAGATAAGGAGGAAGAGGTAGGGGAAGAGGAAGGTGGTAGAGGTAGATGGGGGTGGTGAGATGGGGGGGGGATGGAAGAAAGAAGAGGTAGTGGTAGGGAGGAGTGGTGAGCTGGGGGGGGGATGGGGGTAGAGGCTGATTATTCCTGTAATACCAAATTGTTATTAATGTGACGAAAGAAACAGGTGTGTTATTTTTGTGGCCTGGGGGAGATGGGGGGGTGGTCTTTTGATGGTGGTGGTAATGATGGTATTGTGATGATGGTGTTGTTTTAATGGTGATAGTGGGTTTTTTTATGGTGATGATGGCGCTGTTTTGATAGTGATATTTTCTTTTCCTTTTATTACCATTTTAAGTCATTAATTTTGTTGTTGTTTATTCTGTAAGAGAGTGAGGGAGATACCTGTCCTCATTATGGGTCGGTATCGTAACCATTGTCTCCTGCAGGTGGACTCAGCCTGCAGGTGGACTTAGCCTGGAGGTGGTCTCAGCGTACACAAGATCTGCTCTAAGGTTTAGTTCAGGGTGTTCATATTGACGAGGAAACTTTCTTTTTTTATTTAACGACAGCGGACGATTTTAGCTTAATGATTACCGTTTGTTAATGAGCTTTTGTTAACCTTTGATCTTGGATGGTTTTGTTTGATGACGAGGTTTTGTTAATGAGAATCGCATGGTAGTTTGTGAGAAAGAGAGAGAGAGAGAGTGTGTGTGTGTGTGTGTGTGTGTGTGTGTGTGTGAGAGAGAGATACAGGTACACAATTCGCCATGTTTGTCTCTTGTGGTATTTACATGGTGAA
The DNA here is from genome assembly GCF_018991925.1 of Homarus americanus. Lineage (NCBI taxonomy): Eukaryota > Metazoa > Arthropoda > Malacostraca > Decapoda > Nephropidae > Homarus > Homarus americanus. Next base: position 76,774 of record NW_024738769.1, on the reverse strand, counting down.
AATAACACCAAATACTCTTTTATATTTAGCTTCATTTTTAGTGCAATCGATGTCGCTCGTCCATCTGAGGGTCATGGGGGATATGTTTCAGTGGGAAGAGTCTAGGTGAGGAGCCGGGAGGAGAGGAGAGGAATTATGAGTGGGGGGAGAGAGGGGTGAGAGTAAGGGGAGGAGAGGAGAGGGCTGTATAGGTGTGTGATTGAGAACGTGGGCGTGTGGGTGTGTAGATTTGACCCACTGATGAGAGGAGATTTCCGAGACTCGTTTCCTGTTGAGAATTATACCCGGAGCGCTCATCATGTTTGTGTGTGTCTTAATTTGCCTTTGTTTGTGTGTATTTGTTTGTATGTGTGTTTGTGTCTGTTTATGTACGTGTGTGTATCTATGTTTGTCTCTTGTGTTTGTTTCTACCTTAAGTGTGTGTGTGTGTGTGTGTGTGTGTGTGAATACTTACCAAAAATTGTCATACACGATAAGAAATATTATTGGAATTAAACACAAAATGAAGATAAAAGTCGTCATTGAAACATCGTTCTCCACCGTCACCACATCACCACACTTGGCACCACTATCACCACACCTGGCACTACTATTACCACACCACCACACTTGGCACCACTGTCACCATCGTTCCTGCCATGTCTCGACCAATTTACCAAAATCATTAATTTCACAGAATCATTTTTCTTCAGGTTTTTGTCTTGTGTTTTTCCTCCAGTGGCCGCCACAACACCCTCCCTCACTCCTTCCCTCACTCTCTCCTTCTCCCCTTCACTCCTTTCCTCCCTCCCTCCCTCCTTCTCTCCCCTCACTCCTTCTCCCCGTCACTTCTCACTCACTCCCTCCCTCCCTCCCTCACCTCCTTTCCACACCTCCCTCCCACCATCCTTCGGGTGCCACTGTCTTTCACTCTATTTAAATTGTCACTCAAAATCTCACTCTACGGGCCGTCACTCAAGTTTATACTCAGGATGTCACTCAAGTTTCCCTCGAAGTAAGCAACTCAAAAGTCCATTCAATTTGTCAGTTACATTTGAGTCTAAGCTGTCACTCAACCTGTCACTCAACCTGTCACTCACCCTGTCACTCAACCTGTTACTTAGCCTGTCACTCAACCTGTTGTTAAAATGTCCACTCAGCTCAGTCAAGTCTTCAAGCTGTAATGCAGGTTGCTCTCAGTTTCTCACTCAAGCTGTTACTCAGGCTGTTAATCGCTCCAACTGTTACTCACTCACTCATTCTGTTACTCATTCAAGCTGTTACTCACTCAAGACCTCATAAGACTCACAACAGTAATCTACCAACAGACTAACACGTGGACTAGCCAGGCATATTTACATGACCAAGTTTACAATGGACGTACTGCAACACTCGTCTCTTGGAAAGCTTTTGCGCTATCAAACTGCTCTGGGAATTTTCTTAACTAGGTTTCAAAGTGCTTGCAACATCGTTCTTTAAAGATGGTGTGCCTCAGATTTTCAGAATAATTTGCAATATCCATAGATGATCTAGTAGCGTCATCTATCCTCGGTACTCTAAGTTAGTCTAGTCGTAATAACTGAAATGATATAAAAATCCAAAATGTTCTGTACTGATCAACAACTGTTCCACCCTCCCTCCTCCCCGCCGCTGGTAGTGTGTACAATATTTTCAACTTGATACTGACAGCAGGAACCATCTTGGCCGTACCACCTTTATTATAACAGCTTTACTTAAATCATACTGAATAAGAAACATTTCTCTCTCTCTCTCTCTCTCTCTCTCTCTCTCTCTCTCTCTCTTCACTAAAGAATTGCTATAAAGAAATATGTAAATTTAATTATATTTGTATATAAAAACCAAACGCGTGTCTCTCATGAAGTCTTGTATCGTGTCGTTCACCAAGACACCTAGGAAAGTGCTCACCTACCGATAAAGTTACAGAAATGCTTTTATGGTGGAACAAAAATATGATTTTGTGTGAATTTTCAGTTTGCAGCCGTGCATTAGTAAATTAAACCTCCGAGTTTAAATGGTTTAATGAAATTGTCATTGTCGAAATGACTCGGTTAACCTATTGAACAGATTTAATATTATTGCCGTTATTACATTAAACAGCTCTCAGTGTTGGGCGGAGGAATACTGTGCGTGGCGTGGAGGCCTGTGCAATGTGCATTGTTTTCACAGTATAGCGCCTGTTGACCGGGTTTTTCCGCACCTGTACATGAAGCTCAGTGCTCATGTGGCGATGCTCAGCACTCTCCCTGGCTCTCTCAACACATCACCCATTGTATCACACACCAGGTCACAACCACACACTGTACATGTTATTTATAATATTTTTAGTCACCGTCGTGTGAGCGTATTTCACCACACACACACACACACACACACACACACACACACAGTGGCAATCAAAAGTTCTTAGACTAAATATTTCTCTTATGTTCGCAACTGAGAATAAAACATTGTCCAAGTAAAACAGGACGGCGGTAAGTGTGTGTGTGTGTGTGTGTGTGTGTGTGTGTGTGTGGTAATAGTAGTGTGGTGTAGTAATAAGGTGTGGCAGAGCTGAGAAGAATATTTTATATGGCTGTGTTAATATTGTACACAGAGAACTTGACTAATTCCAGGCTGTACTGCAGTAGACACGTAGGTTTGTATAAATGATGTACAGTTGGAATGAAATATTTAAGACAGAGGGGCTACCTACTGTGTGTGTGTGACTGTCTGTACTGTAACGTCACTATACCTCGTGTCACACTTATGACTGTCGGTGTTGATATGACATGCCTGGTGTGACATAGTGTGGCACAATCGTGAATAGGTATAACACAGTGAGAGTGTGAGGGATATGGCACAGTTGCATCTAGTGTGACACAGCCGAAGCGTGAAGGTGTGTTGAGAGATCAGGAGGGAGCGGCTCAGCTCTGGCCAGGGACACACACGGACAAGGGAATCAATCGGGCTGAGTAGTCGGGGGAGCAGCCCTAAAAATTATCCGCTGTCAGTATACTCGCTGGAAAAAGAAAAAAAGACAAAAATCCTGAGTTAAGTTTCGTTCAGTGGTGTGTGTATGTGTGTGTGTGTGTGTGTTGTAAGGCTGCGTGACCACTGTGTGTGTGTGTGTGTGTGTGTACTTCCTACTGCGTAGCTAATCTCTCACTGCCCCCCTACCTTGTTCTTCACAGGTAGTTCATTAAAACGCTCGATTTAACGTTAAGAGTCGAGCCGCTGTGTCTTGGCTGTTTAAGCAGAACGAAACGAAACGGAAATGAGTGGAAGAGAAAGGAGGAGGGCGGAGGGACAGACGAAATACACAGCCCCAAAAATCTTGCGGAAAAAAAGCCGCTATCGACAAGTGCTGGGACATTTTTTTTTAATTCTCCCTGGATGACTAACCACTAATTTCAGAAATTGGAGGGATATTCTTTACACCGATGTATTGTTCACATTTTTGTGAATGAGAGAGAAAAGGAGAGGGGTGAGGGGGGAGGGGGCAGGGAGGGGTGCGGCTCAGTAGTTTTATTGTGGTTATTGGCACGGAACATTCAGTCCATGTTGAGCCATTTTAAAGTTATACCTGGGCTATTTTTATGTCAACTTTGATTACCAGAGTGTGTCTTGAATAACGAGCCCCACATAGTCTCTTAAAGGCACCGCACTTTATTTACCTGTTATGAAGTTAATTAATATTATGGAGTAATTACGTAAGAATATATCAAAGACGAACAATTGATAATTTTCCGACACCATATCGAGGAGGTTACGACTCATTTTAAGTGTTTTACTCAGGTAATCGAGTAAATTGATTTTCGCTTTGTCATGGCGAGGGTGTGAGGGTGGGAGGGTGAGGGTGGGAGGGTGTATAGATAGCCCAGGTAATAAAGGTGTCAGTACCTCCCTCACAACTACTAGGTCAGGACGCCACTACCTGTGAAACCATATTCCATAAACGAAAAAGAAATCATATAGAAAGCTTTTGGCACCTCAGCTCTTGGAACCTGTTTTTATTCTGACAAATTTTCGACGAAGATTAAACAAGAAATATTACACGAAATATTGACAGTGATTTTGGGGCAGCACGTGGTCGAGAACTGTGGCCAGGTCCTGCTTGGCCATTGACAACACACCGACCTGGCCAAGATGTGAACTGGCCATCAGTACTCGGTATCTTGGGCAGTTTCTTGGTAGTACTGGAAAGGCGAGAGGGTCAAGGAGTATATGGTGGGTTGAGTAGCCATTTGTTAACAGACCCTCCCTCTCACTTCCCTCCACACGTCCACCACCCTCAC
>NW_024738769.1:0-67500 GCF_018991925.1 Homarus americanus | reverse complement strand
TACTGATGATACTGTACAACTATTACTAGTATTTATGCAAACGCTCCTGTAAATGGAACCACCACCACTATTTCTACTACTATTATTACTATTACTACTACTACTACTACTACTACTTTTTTTTACATGGCCTTCAACCTCCTCTTTTAGACACACCTTCGCCACAACTACTACTACTACCACCAACACTAACACCAGAGGCTGGTCATGTAGGCAATCAGACAAACAGGTAAGCAAGCAGGAAAGCTGACTGTATGGGCATGTAAGCAAGCAGGGCTGATAGGCAGACATGCATGACGATAGGCAAGGAAACAGACAAACAGGCTGATAGACAAACAGGTTAGCAAGCAAGCACGTAGATTGATAGACAGACATACTGACAGACAGACAGACAGGCAGGCAGGCAGCGGCTGGCGTTATTAAACTGTTCATCCACAGTTCACAATGGGGATGACCAGAGGCAATTTTACCCGCTGATGTTGTTCGATTGTCCACATGAATATTACATCAGGCGAGATTTACCCTCGACCCGTACATGTGAGCGTGTGTACGTATAGGGAACCTCTCCTGCCTGTGCACTCAACTCACTCACTCCTGTATAACTCACAGCGTTTGAGTGCACGTATAGTAAACTGTGTTGGTGGTGAGTGTTTGTGTCTCGTGTACTCGATCCGAATGTTTACTGTAATGCTCTCTCTCTCTCTCTCTCTCTCTCTCTCTCTCTCTCTCTCTTGGAAACGATGTAGAATTAGTTCAAAACCTCCTCACTCTGGCTCTCACGGGTCATGGATACTGATAACCCCTGCCTCCTCTTCCCCCTCTTGCATTACCGTCCACCAATCACCGCTTTATTTATCCATTACCTCATGACGTCACCACCAATCACCGCTCTTTTTATTAGCTTCCTCATGACGTCATCACCAATCACCGCCCTTTTTTATTCTCCATATCATGACGTCACCGATCACTGCCCTTTTTATTAGCTTATTCATGACGTCACCAATCACCGCCCTTTTTACTCTCCATATCATGACGTCACCACCAATCACTCCTTTTTATTCTCCATATCATGACGTCACCACCAATCACCGCCCTTTTTACTCTCCATATCATGACGTCATCACCAATCACTCTCCTTTTTATTCTCCAAATCATGACGTCACCACCAATCACCGCCCTGTTTATTTTCTTCCTCATGGCTTCACCGCTAAGTCTTACGATACCATTTATGGAATTTCGTGAATTATGACAATGCTATTAGAGATTCATATCGTGTTGTGGTATATATATATATGACTTACCATAACCTCTTGCTATAACATCCCTCCTCTCCTTTCTGTTTCCCTCTCCTCCCCAATTCCTTCCCCCTCCCCCCTCCTACTCTGATCCTTCCCCCCTCTCCTCTGTGATTCTTTCCCTCCCCACTTTTTTCTCCCCTCCTTTACTCTGGTTCTCCCCTTCCCCACTCTTCCTCCATCCTCACTCTTCTTCTCCTTCCCATCTTCTCCCCATCCCCACTGGTCTATCCCCTCCCCTCCCCTCCCCTCCCTCTCTCCCCGGGGGGTGTGGTAGCCAGGTTCGCCAACGACCCATCACCACCAAGTAGAGATGATGCCATTGAACTCATCAAATAATCCGCGATCATTAATCTGGCCTCGCTCGTATGATCTACCATTTATCACCCACCGTCGAAGAGAGGGTCAGGGAGGGAGGGAGGGAGGGAGAGGGAGGTAAGAGAAGAGAGTGAGGAGGTATAGGAAGGGAGGGGGAGAAGGAGGGGCGCGGAGAGACAAAAAATGATTGAGTAAAAATGAATGAAAAATGAAGCGTGGATGGTGAAGGGAAGAGTCATTGTTTACATACGTATGAGGAGCAACCCCCCCCCTCTCTCTCTCTCTCTCTCCCTCCCTCCCTCCTCCGTCCCTCCTTCTCCTTTCTCTCCTCCCTCCCTCCATCATTTACCACCCCCACTGGTGTTATGTGCACATGCAACGTCCACTAACACCACCACAACCACCACAAATCACCACAATCACCACAACTCTAACTGATCATCCATAATACATTCTAAATTCCATTTCCACATAACCTCATCTTGGTAAAAAAAAAAAAAACAGAAATAGTTAAAAAAAAGCCACTAATTTATCTTCTTTATGAGGAAGAATAATGAGATAATTTTTGAGATCCGTGTTAGTGGTCAGGTACAGGAGGCAGAACACAAGGTAATATAACTAGCACACATATAAAGACAAGAGAAACTCCCCTTTACCCCTACTCCCCACCACCCACCCCCCTACCCACCCCCCCTACCCACCCCCCACCTACCCAATACAGCTACACTGGGGGATATTACATAAACCTTATTTGCATGTTCCCTAAGGCTGAAATATTCAATCATGAAGAGAGTCTGTCGTGGAACTTTTTACCTGCCAACGCTTTCAATTGTAGTTTGAACTCTTGATTAATTTTGGCACGTAATTGCTTCCTATCAAAACCCTAATACTTTTTTCCTCGGCGGGTAAGGTAGGAGGGAGAGGAGGAGGAGGGTGAGGGACACGTGGAATGAGAAAGGAAAGAAGAGGAGGAGGAGGAAGAGAGGAAGAGGGTTAGTGATGAGGATGTGTAATACAAATGTAAATAACAGAGGGGAGGGAGGAAGAGAGAATAAAAGAGAGAATCAGAAGTAGAGACGAGGATAACCAATTTCAAGCTGGACCAATTAATAAAAAATTATTTCATTCCTGTGGACCAATAAAAAGTTCCCTTAATTATCGTGGACCAATTAGAAAGCTTTCTCATTTTCTGGACTTAAGATAATCCCCCCCCTCTCATTACTCTGGACCAATCGAAGGTCCCCCCTCCCCCCACCCCTTTCTATGGACCAATAAGAATTTTCCTCATTCCCGTGGGCCAATTAGAATGTCTTGTCATTCCTGTGGACCAATTAGAATGTCTTGTCATTCCTGTGAACCAATTTTAGATCCCCTTAGTCTCTGGACCAATAGAAATTCACCTCATTCCTATCGACCAATCAGAAGCTAATTTCGGTCACTTGTAGAGCCTCCTCCCACTTCCCACCACGATAAAGTTAATAGCAATGCCAAGGTGCTGATGGGTGCGTGTGTGTATGTCTGTCTGTATGTATGTATGTTTATAAATGCATGTAAGTGTTTGAGTGTACGTGTGTGTTTGTGTCTGTATATGTGAAGATGTATGTATGTGTGTAGTTATGTATTATGTATATATGTTAGGAGTAGTTACAATCACATTCTCTCTCTCTCTCTCTCTCTCTCTCTCTCTCTCTCTCTCCTGTTCGTTTATCTTGCATTTGTCTCGCTCTTTCTATCTTCGCATCTCTATTATCATTTTTATTTGTGTTTATTGTTATCACCCCCTCCTTCTATCTCCACCTTCATCATCTTTATCCTTCTTCTCTCTTCCTTCCGTAATGTATTTTCTTCCCCTAATTGTCTTTGTCTTCTTATTCTTCTTATTCTTCCTCATCCTCCTCCTCCTCCTCCTCCTGTCATGATTAATACTTTGGGTTTATTTTATCTATTATTTCATTCTTCTTCTTCTTCGTCTTCGTCTTCTTCTTCTTCTTCTTCTTCTTCTTCTTCTTCAAACTATACCCAAAGATTCCATTTTTGGATTACCTGAAGATTAACTACCTGACCTAACCTAACTTATCTGTCAGTCTGTCTTAAGTCTTCTTTATTTCACATCCTAATTTATCCTATTTTTTCCCCTTACATTCTTTCTCTGTCTATTTGTTTTATTACCATTTATTCCTCTTCGTTCGTTGTTTCACCATCTTTCATCTTATTATCAATCCTCCTTCCTCTCGTCTTCCTCATTATCATTCTCTCTCTTATCTTGTGTTTCTCATTATTCACTTCCATCCTGTGTCACGGCTTTATCATCATCTTATCTACATCTTTCTGTCTTCCTCATTAATACGCTCTCTGCTTCATGGTGTGTGTGTGTGTGTGTGTGTGTGTGTGTGTGTGTGTGTGTGTGTGTGTGTGTGTGTGTGTGTGTGTGTGTCACCCAGCACACGTCATCGCTCTCTATTATTCACCATTTACCCATTAGTGTTGCTTTATCGCCTCCCCGCTCACAAAAATTATCCGTTAGTTTTCCTACTTCAGTTAATACCTTATCTTCCTCACACTATTTTTATCTTTCCTCGTTATATATTTTATACACATATTTGTTTATTTGTTTCTTTATTACATATAAGGCCAAGTATTTTTCATTGTGCCTAATTTTTTTTTTCATTTTCCTGGATTATATAAAGTTATACCTTAATATACATTGTTATGGTGTTATTTTCCTCAAGGCTCATCTGGTGTGTGTGTGTGTGTGTGTGTGTGTGTGTGTGTGTGTGTGGTGTGTGTAATAATAATAATAATAATAATTAACGGTTTATTGAAAGAGCTTGGCAGCCAGAAGGCTGAAAAATATACAGTTACATATTTGGGGAATGGGTTACGAATTACAAATAATATACAAGTGACATAAGTGACACAAATAAGACATATAGTAACTTAGATGGGGATCAGCTCAAAATACAGTTCATTTCAACATAGTGACAGTGTAGGGAGCAGTGTTTACTGGGAGTGAATACACTGATTTATTACATGTTATTGATAATTTTACAATGGTTGGGACTGGGCTGTTCTTATAGCGATCAGTTCGTGCACGTATGGGCTGGATGCGGTTGTGGTGTCGAACAGCAATTCTCGGACAGGTGGTGTGTGTGTGTGTGTGTGTGTGTGTGTGTGTGTGTGTGTGTGTGTGTGTGTGTGTGTGGTGAAGGCTTTACTGTGTGGTAATATAGTTTTAGGTTAGTCGTAAATGATATACTGGTTCTAATATATATAACTTACCTGGCTTGTGTGTTAACGATGGAGTGTGTAGGTGGAGCAGGTAACCAACAGTGTAGGTGTTCAGGTGTATAATTGAACACTAATTGGTTTATTCACCAATTTTTTTTCATAAATACCTGGATGAAGATAAAGTTCCTCAGTAGTGAATAACAAACTGGGTGATAATAATGTTAACAGTCTGAGAAAGGTGTTACTTGTGGGTCAGTCCACCGTCGCCACCACTACCTTGTCTGACTTACTCGCCGCCAGTATCTACATTAGAATTTTATCTGTTTTTTATCACAAAACAGAGAGGTGACCGGGGAGGGAGGGATGGAGGGTATCAAGTACTGCTTCGGCAACAAGATGGTACCAGAGTTTATTAAAGAGAGGAAACAAAAAGTTGTTGGTGTGGCCACGAGCAACATACACTTTATCATCCTGCAACATGCAATGATGGTGTAAAAGTCCTCCTGGTTATTCTCGTTTTATTTATGTGTAAAATAATATGTACTTACGTGTTGAGAATGAACACTGATATGTATCTCCAGTGCTCTCGTGATGAACAGTTGTTGTCAGTCTTAATGGTGAGGGAGAGGGATAACCATGCAGGTGTGTAGCGTCTCTCTGTTAGGTGAGGTTAGCAATTACGCACTGGCAGTTACCACGCATTAAGTGACTCGGTTGATGCTGTGTCCTACACTGAAGGAGGTGCCTGTGTCGTGTGTTTCTTACGTGTGGAGAACTACAGACCTTCATGCAGAAGACGAAAAAAATTGAGAGACAGACAGACAGACAGACAGACACAGTCATTGTTGTGAGGTGCACGGGGAGTATAAGAGGAGACGGAGGGAGGGATGTAGATGATGAAGGCAGAGTATAATCTGAGACAATAACCTCACGTGAATCATTAAATCTGAGTAATGCGAGGCGGAACGCTGAACGACCCACATGATGAATCAGGAGACGAGAGTTGGATCATTGAGACTTTAAACTCACACCCAAAGAAGATGCGCCTCCAATATATCTAAGACCATCAACCAACGTAAGGACCCACACGTACAAGACGCTCGAAAATGTCAACAAATAGCGAGAAGAAAGACCCCCCCCAAAAGACCCTCAAAAAAAGACGCCAAAAAAAAAGACCCAAAAAGTTTACGGGGGAAGAATTTCTCGTGAGGCAGGAGGGATGTATCGCTTCCAAGAGAGATTGCGAGTTACTGTTATTTCTCGAAGTGAGAGGCTAGAGTGTGGTAACGACGTCGGGCAATGGGCAAAGGGGGGGTGTAGAGGTAACGCACCCCCACCGCCCCCCAGACCTCCTCCACCATCACCTCCTTGAGATTTTTGGAGGTAACGGAGGGTCACAAGGCCAGTCTTTCCTCGGGTGTACGTACAGGTGTAGGACAATGGCTTTAAAATAGAGCTTATCAGGTGTGGTAATTAAGAAAATGTGATAAGGTGTAAAAGTTCAGCTTGTCCAGGTGAGTCGTCGGTGGTGTACGTGGCCATGTAGCGATTTACGTGGCCATGTAGAGGTGTACGTGGCCAGGTAGAGGTGTACGTGGCCAGGTAGAGGTGTACGTTGCCAGGTAGCGGTTTACGTGGCCATGTAGCGATTTACGTGGCCATGTAGAGGTGTACGTGGCCAGGTAGCGGTTTACGTGGCCAGGTAGTGGTTTACGTGGCCATGTAGCGATTTACGTGGCCATGTAGAGGTGTACGTGGCCAGGAAGTGGTGGCCGGGTAGCTGTGTACGTGGCCAGGTAGAGGTGTGCATGGTCAGATCACGGTGTACGTGGCCAGGTAGCGGTGTACGTTACCAGAGAGTGGAGTACGTGACCAGATAGAGGTATACGTGGCCAAGTAGCGGTGTACATGGCCAGGTAGCGGTGTACATGGCCAAGTAGTGATGTTCCTGGGTGAGAGCTTGACAATGTGATATTTTTGTCTCGTGTATAACCTTCTCCCTCACTTCTCTCCCTGTTCCTCCTCCTTCAACTCTCACCTCACCTCACCTCACCTCACCTCACTCTCCCTTCCTCACTCTCCCTTCCTCACTCTCCCTTCCTCACTCTCCCTTCCTCACTCACACTATCACAAGCTCTCTATGCCTTCATCACTTTTACCAGTAATCCTTCATCTGTCCTTTTTATCTCAGTTCTCACGTCATTTGCTCTCCCCTCTCCCTCTTCTCCCTCTCCCTCTCTTCCCTCTCCCTCTTTCCCCTTCTTTTTTTTTAAGCGTCCTCTCTCTTCTCCCCTTTATTCGTCACTGTTACGTATTTCATATTTTCTTGTTGTTGTCTTCTTTTACTTCTTCTTCTTCTTCTTTATTTCGTATTTTATTTTGTTTTTAGTTTAGTTGTGTTTTGTTTAGTGTCTTATTCTTTTATTGGTCTCTCTCTCTCTCTCTCTCTCTCTCTCTCTCTCTCTCTCTCTCTCTCTCTCTCTCTCTCTCTCTCTCTCTCTATCAATCTTCATCTTGTTTCCCTTTCACCAACTTACTTTCGCCTTTCTTCCTGTTTCTTTGTTTCCCCTTTCTCTCTTGTTACTCTTTCCGTCCTGTTTTGCTCTCTCTTCTGTCCTCACACGTTTTACTCTCCTCTATCTCCCTCTTCCTTACCTTCCCTTACTCTCTCTCTCTCTCTCTCTCTCTCCCTTATCTTCCCCCTATTCCACCTCACTCTCCCTCATTTTTCAATTTTTAATCCTCTCTTTTCCTTTAGTCTGTCATATTGTCATATCTCCTTTTTTGTTTAGGTCTCCTCCCCTCTCCTCCTCTCTCTCTCTCTCTCTCCTCTCATCCCCTCTCCTCTTTATATTTGTTTCTCATCACCCACCCATTATTCTACCCCTTCCACTCCATTAACCTACCCCTTCCACTCCATTAATATACCCCTTCCACTCCATTAATCTACCCCTCCCACTCCATTAATCTACCTCTCCCCTCCATTAACCTACCCTCCCACTCCATTAATATACCCTTCCACTCCATTAATCTACCCCTTCCACTCCATTAATCTACCTCTCCCACTCATTAACCTACCCCTTCCACTCCATTAACCTACCCCTCCTCCATTAATCTACCCTCCTCCATTAATCTACCCTCCTCCATTAATCTACCCCTCCCACTCCATTAATCTACCCCTCCCACTCCATTAATCTACCCCTCCCACTCCATCAGTCTACCTCTCCCACTCCATTAATCTACCCCTCCTACTCCATTAATCTACCCCTCCCACTCCATTAATCTACCCCTTCCACTCCATTAATCTACCCCTCCCAATGAAACACAATAGCCCTCTCTTTTCCTCTCTCTTCCACTATTTATCTGCCCCTCTCACTTATGTTCCCTACACCACTCCTGCCCCCCTGTGCCCCAACACTGCCCTGCACTGTATTGTACTACCATGCTCTACATTGCCCCTTGAACTGCCATGCACTGTCCTGTCCTGCTCTGCATTTCCCTGCACTACCCTGCACTGTCCTACCCTGCGCTCTCCTACCCTACACTGTCCTGCTCTGCATTGCCCTGCAGTTCACTATCCTGCCCTTCTCTGCATTGACCTGCACTGTCCTGCCATGCTCTGCATAAGCCTGCCCTGCTCTGCATTGACCTGCACTACACTGTCCTGCCCTGATCTGCACTGGCCTGCCCCGCTCTGCACTAGCCTGCCCTGCTCTGCATTGCCCTGCACTGTCCTGCCCTGCTCTGCATTAGCCTGCCCTGCTCTACATTGCCCTGCACCGCATTACACTGCACTTTCTGCTCTGCTGTGCACTGGCCTGCCCTACTGTGCACTGGCCTCCCCTACTCTGCATTGGCTTACACGGCACTGCACAGTACTGCCACGCCTTGCCCTGCTATGCACTACATTGCCATCTTATGCCCTGCCCTGATCCTATCCTAACCCTACCCTGATCCCCTGCCCTGCCCTGCCCTGCCCTGCCCTGCCCTGCCCTGCCCTGCCCTGCGCCTGCCCTCCCCATCTTGCATCAGCTCTCGTTTGCCCGTCGCCATTCCCCTCTAATGTCACCAGTCGTACCTACAGCAGCTGGTGCAGGACACCCTAGTGGACGAAGGTCTACGTGTGGTCAAGGAGTCCCTAAACCAACAGAAGGACCCAGTCTCTGGCTCACGCCCTCAGGATTCCTCCACATACCCACGTGCCCCTCAGCAGGCGCAGCAGCAGCAGCAGCAGCAGCAGCAGGATGGGGCCGCGGGCAAGCATAACTCGACGGTGCCGGTATCGACGCCCACCTCCACCGCCTCCGGCAGACTAGTGTCGCCGCCCACCACCTACTCTGAGATGTTCTCTTACCCCGAGAATAAGGTGAGGAAGGTAATGTCTAGACTTCTTTACCATTTTCTGTGTGTGTGTCCCTACCCTGTCCACCCATGGCCACCGCCCTGCCCACCCATGGCCACCGCCCTGCCTACCAATGGCCACCGCCCAGCCCACCCATGGCCACCGCCCTGCCCACCCAAGGCCACCGTCCTGCCTACCCAAGGCCACCGCCCTGCCCACCCATGGCCATCGCCCTGGGGCGCCCAACCATGACCAGTACCAGCCCACCTATGACTACAGCCTTGCTCACCCAGGGCCACCGCTCTGCCCGCTCATGGCCACTATCCTGCTTGGCCACCCTGCCTTATGGGAACACCTAAGCTCGCTGTGTGTGTGTGTGTGTTTGTGTATGTGATATATATATATATATATATATATATATATATATATATATATATATATATATATATATATATATATATATATATATATATTCAAAATGCTGGGAGCTTAGTGGGGTGTACAAGTTGATCCATAGTGTAATGCACGTCAGTGTTTATGTTAGTTAGTGTGTTCGTCGGTAAGAAAATCTCTGGCTCCCGCAGCCTCGTGTGTTGGGCCTCTAGGATGATCCTAAACAGAGTGATAATAAGAGGAGGTTGTATTATAAGAGGCTTAAGCGTACGTCGTGCACTCAGCAGCACTAAAGAGCTGCGGGTTGCGTTAGGAAGAGAAGATAGACTCCTGAGAACTGCCTGTCACCCCATCGCAAACATTGAGACCAGGTTGGGAGTGACAGTAACAAGTAGGCACTCATGTAGGGGGCGTAAAGTAAACCTTGGTTGAGGGACGGGGACAAGTGGCAGCAGTATATTAACTGTGATGTGTTCTGTCACAACAATTGAGTTAACGTGTCAATATATGACTTGTAATTAGTTAGATGCCTAATGCTTCTTTTCTGCATCAACCAGTTCTATGAATACTAATCCTGAGTGACTGAAGGAATTGTTAGTGGGCCACACCGCCCGCCTCTTGCCCCGCTGACGCAGCTTATGACGAACTCTTCATCATCCTTGTTGTGTGTTGCTGCTTCAACCAGCCCCATGGTCTGTGGCCTCACTCACTCACGAACTGACACAATATTTCCAACACACTTTCTCCTTTTCTAACACACCTGTCGGCCAGTTATCTTGTATCTCTGTCTGTATTTGTACATAAATGTTTTTTCTTAAACACACCCACAGTCACTATGGTACATTATATGATACAAATATTATTCATTTTATTTTTTTCCTGATTTAGAAACTTGTCGAATTCCATTGAAAGAAACCATGACTTAATTGTCTTACAGAAACCATAAATTCAATGTTTTATTTGTACTTCCTCTTTCCTGACTTTATGAAGCTGTGATAATGCGCTCGACTGTAGCCAAGTCGGTGATTCATGTGGCTAGGATGGAGCATTGTTTCCTTACATGTCTCCCTCCATTACTGACTACATCCGGGTATGAAGCAGACTGTGGTAATCTTTACAGTAATATAGGTATTTTTTTATGTTACAATGTGTGTATTTCCGCAGGTGCTGTCTTCGAGCCAGGGAAATATCATCGCTGTAACCAACCCAGCGCTCGCAATGTCAGCCGCCATGGTGCCCTCACAACTCAGCGACGAGGAGCGTCATATTTCTGCTCTCTACACACTCAGTCAGACTGTTGGAGCCGCGGCTGCCGCCAGGGGAAACTCCATTAAACAAGAACCTAACTCACCAGGAGCTACCAAGCAGGAATAACTGCTGGACGGTTCAATTACCACAGGTTACTAGACAGGGGCATGGAGACACTCCAGAAGCTGTTGAGTAGCTCTTGAGACTCGCCCAACACTCCAGATTGTATCAGAGTAATGTACTATGGCTCCACTGCAGCCGTCACCATCTCCTATACTACAGTACTCAGTTCCCTAAAAGCCTTCAGACCTTTGTGACAGTAACCCACCTCTCCATGCAGCAGTAACTCTCGGCAAGTTATTCACATTTCTAAACTTCACCTGACACTAGAACTCTTGGGCAGAAAATCCAACTGCCCAAGAGTCATCAGCCACTAATAACTATTGGACAATTATTCAGTTGTCCAAGAGTCGGCAGTCACCAGAACTCTTGAATGGTAACACACCAGGTCAAGAGTCACCATCCACCATCATCTTACATATTAACTAATGATCTAAGAGCCAGTTTATTGCCTTACAGCCACTAGCCCCCAGCAAATCCTGAGCAGTAACAAACTTTTCAAGAGCCACCAGCCTCCAGTTATACCTGAACAGTACCCAAATGTTCAAGAGCCACCAGGCACAAGCAACTCCCGTGAAGTAATCTTTAAGAGCCACAAGTCATCAAGAACTCTTCAAACAATAACCCAAGTCAACCAAGAACAACAATTACTGGTAAGCGTTTGAACAATAGCCCTATTGTTTAGCAGCAACATCAGACCACTCATTAACAATAACCAAACGTTCAAGGTACACCAACCAACATCACCCCCCCCCCCTCCTACCCTACCCAAAAGCTTTTCAGATATGCACCCAACTCGCCGCTGCCAAGAAGGAAGAAATGTCAGTAACTCAACGATCGATGATTCAACTTTCAAGAATCTCTCACACAACTTTAACTCAACAACTCAAAAAGTGTAGGATGTTAGTGAATCTCCAACAGCAGAATATATTTAACGAGACTTTTTGACTTATTGTAAGGATTCTCTTAACTGGTGACGTGTGAGAACTCTGGTAATAGAAGGACAAGTTAAGACGTTACGCTACCACCTCATAGTTATACTTAGTGAGAACTGTTCTTTTTTTAAATGTCAGTCTTACATTATTACCAGGAAAGATATGTTTTTTTTTAATTATTCCTGACACTAAACGCAAGATTATGATTATATTATTAAGTTGGTACTGTTAGGTATTTGGTAACCAATACTTTCTGACGTCCCTTCCTGTCTGGCGAGTTACCAAGAGTCTGTAAGAGTTAAAGAGAGATTATAGTAATTCATAAGGATACGCTGATGTGTTTATTTTGTTATCACTGTAATAGTTCTTTTCACTCTGTTGTTAGTGAAGGATGTGTGTAGTGAACATATGTCAAGACAACCAGTAATAGGTACTGTAATTAATCCTGTCATTAATAATAATGTAATCTGCCCTACACATGCCACTGTAAGTCTAGACAACCTCAAAACACTGACCATTTTATATGAAGTTAATACAGACGAGCACCAGAGCTGATAAATTAGTGAACGAAACTTCTTGAGTTACGAACCAAAGAATAATGGGGTTGAAGTTTCCACCTTAGGTTGAAGAGTAAAGAGAACCAGGATGGAAGCTGGGAGTGTTTCAGATGGTGGGCATGAAGTATCCAAACCTAAATGAATCCTTTATAGTACAACTTCCACAAACTAAAATTTCAATTAGCTGCAAATCCGTGAAGGACTGGCGACCTCTTATAAAAGACAGCCGGCAGCTTTTCCTATTGACTTCTACCTAAATCGTGTTTCTTTTTTATCTTAATTTTAATCCTTATCCTAGTCTAGCCCTTTTTTTATCGAATCCACAATTGAATCCAAGTAGCTATTTTAGGTTCCGACATTTTCTTAGTTTTGGGTAACACAAAATTTTTGCAAATTTAACATCTAATGGAACTAAAATACTGACACTACCGAGGCAACTGTTCATAAATATTGCATGACCTTAGACTAACATATTGAGATCATCTGATTAACCGATGCAGAACAACTTGAGTCTCTCTTGGGATGTTTGTGGACGCTTGCCTCCTGCAGCTGCTACGACTACCAAGCCAACTTGTTGACAATGCACTGATAACCTACTAACTAGACAGGGTGAAGGGCACGGTGGACTGTAGGTTTATGAAGGTCTCCTTCAAGAGACTACGTGGACACACTCACACTTTATCCCACACTCTGATATAAACCTTGAGGTAACATTCGAGCCCAGAGGCGTATTATATCTGACGACGTGAGGGTCGCCTTGAGGACCACTGGACAATGTTCACTAGGGGCTTAACTGTTCTACACCGGGTGATGCGTTAAACATGACTCAGGGTTCTCTACAGGATAACAAGTTGACTCACGGAGGTAAAAATTTAAACGACAGTCGTAGGGGTGACTTAGGAAGGTGATAATCGAAACAGTTATTATCCTTAATAAAGTAATAAGACTCATTACGAAGAGCTAATGCCAGTGATATAACTTATAGAGTACTGTAGATTTTGCGAATTTGTTATCTACATAAAATCAGGAATATTGAGTATCACCCGTCTGCTTAGAGCTACCACGGTGTAGTGTTAGCAGCCAGTGACGCGCGCCTTCAGGTCCACCATAAATAATTCAGAACAGTGAGGATTCCTAACACATCTTACTTCAACACACAACTTATCATTACAATTCTGGCATGACCTCACATGACCTGTCAGCCGCTCTCTGTGTCTTGACAATGACAAATCAAATTGCTTCTCGTGACAGTCTGAATCCCCACGACCATGCGTCAGGTCTACCAGTCTCCACATTAACTCATAATTTATGATATAAAAGTTCGCCGGAAATTGAAGAGATGTCTCGTTTTTTCTCTGCTACGTGTCAACAATTTTACTACAATTTATAAAGTAAAAAATTCGGATTCACCAAATAATCTTCTTTACATGTTCGATATTGACTCAATTTTCAGAGTTTTTCTTATGAATAGCAATAAGGTAATATTTCTGTCCCTCATAAAACCATACAAACTGACTCATTGGCTAAATGAGGCGACCTTCACGGCCAGGCCAGACAAACTCTATATTTAAAGAGGAACAGATCAATAGTCACATGGTTAAGACCCTCCAGTGTGGTGTGTGGTAATAAGAGAGGACCTTGTGTTATTGTTTTCTGCATCACTGTAGGTTTCCGTCATAGCTGAAGAATCTCTGGTATGGGAAGCCTCACTTTGTCAGATCTCTGGGCTTACTGACAGTGATGTGAGAGTCGACTGTGATATGTGTGCAAGCTGCCTCTGCCTCCCGGGGTGATGCGGGGTTACGGCCGCTCCCGGGGACTCAGCTTACCCGTCCAGTTCTTGGCTAAGTTTATTGCTTGGAGTCACTTCACTGAATTAACCGTCGTTCTTGTTCAAAATGCGAATAATAATTCATGTATTTTGAAACGTAAGAAAACTGACTTGGAAATCTTTCCTCTCACGAATCATAGATTATTTTATTTTTATTTGCCAGTTATTTTCTCTCCATCTTAAACACTAAGGATGTATATTTCGACTTCAAGCTCAATAATCTTACGCCCAGTTCTGGAATTCTGAGCTGAGCTAGACAGCCAATATTTGCTTTTGCATTTGTGAAACGTAGGTGAGAGGTGACTCCTATAGTAACTTTAGATATTAGACTCATGTAATTTAGTTGACGTGGCTTCCTACGTGGAGCCCAGTTGGTGTACCTGTCTGCATTTGTCACGTGGTGAGCAACAATAAAGCTCTACGTCCTCTACTACTAAGGCTGCACCTTAAGGGCAGCACAGTCATAGATTGTTGTTTTGTGTATCTTTTTGTTATTTCTAGGTTGAACTGTACTGTAAGTCGTTTTCCATCTTGAAAGTGAAGTAATAACAAGAGTTAGTAATTTTCCCCTATGATAGATGGAGAACTGCTAGGATTATATACCACTTGTTTACTGATACAATGTTACATTATAAGCTAAAGTGCAAACAAGGAGCTACAATGTGTTGTGCATTTATGTTGTGTTTCTTTTTTTCTTCCTTTGTTTTAATAATTTGTAGTGTAGGTATGTCCTCGGCCCTGTGGCTCTCCCTCCCCTGAGCTCTACGCGAAGGGAAAATTCCCCCCAGGACCCCAGTCACATAGGAACGCTTCTATTGGACATAATCACTACTAACTACCTGTGAATTACACTGCAGATGATGTCACATTGATTTTCATATTTTGCAGTTTTAATGAACGAGTCAGAGGTGTTAAACTTGTGAGCTAGAACTGTGGTGGTAGATCATTGAAGCTCTGTCATACCTAAACATCTTAGTTAGTACATATTTTTTATAAGTAGAATGTTTTGAGTATTCTTGTATCTTGGCTGCAGATCGTGGCACGTGACACTTGTACTCCGTGTTTGTTATGTTGAGGAAGGCGTGAGGAGGGAGGGCACACTACTGAAGGAACACCTCTTAGTGTTCTAGACTGTCCCTACATTGTGGTTCAGCTGCCTCAGTCTTTGATTAATTGTAACCATCAGCGAACGACATTACTGCTGTGGTTTCATTTTCCACTTTTTAACATTCAACTTCAACTGAATGTTAATTGAGCCTTCACGACACTCATGAATGGTAAATCTAACACAGTCGTGGGGATTTTCTTGTATCTGTTGGTTTATTGTATTGTCGTAAAGAAATTCTGGCTGAACTAAATATTAATGAGCTGATGTGATTGTTAAAAGGTCAAGAAATTTAACTAAATTAAACAGACATATTTTTAATGTGAAATTTCTGAACTATTTCAAATGATGTGAAGCCATAATGGAGGTCTTTAACTTCTCCTTAGTTTCACGTTTCTCAATATTGTAGACTTTATTAAAATAGCTTTTCCTCCAACTATTATCATATATTTTAATAATAATTTAGTTCTGTATTACCTCTGGTGCTGTTCTTGTGGTCCAAAGTGACTCGTACCAAACAAGTAATTAGTGTTGCCAACAAGCCAAGGTAACCCAGCATTTACTAAACTATCAAAACACAATAAATGTCTCAGGTGGCAGCCACCAGCTTCCTCGGCCATGTGTGACTTGTAAACGAGTTAACACGGTGTCTCTCTCTCAGTCTCTGTTACCTCACCGTTGATGCAGCATTAAGTTGCTTAACTTTTGTAACGGTCATCAGAAAAATGTTTCGTTAAAAGTACATGTAAACAGTTCTTCACAACAGTATCCAAGAAATACTTTACAAACAACAATTGTCAGTGTATATTTAAGTAACGTATGTCTACCTATGTTTACCTAAATGTTGACAAAATGGGTAAATAACAATAATAGCCTTAAAGTTCATTGAATCTAACTATTTTGTTATTGTAATACTTGCCAGCGTGGAGAGTAAGGACCCAACACACCTCGCTCTTGTGACAGACCGTGGCACCTGTGCAGCCACCGCTTTCCTCTTTATTTGATCTTGCCTCCTCCTCTTGCTCTCTCCCTGGGCCCTCTTCTCACCAGTCTCACAGAGTGTGGTAGCCTACGGACAACTGGCCTGGGACCCTGGCCCTAAATGTGCAATAGAAAGGCGAGTTCATTTCCTCTCTTACTCATTAGTGGAGGACGAGGAGTGAAACAAGATGGGAAATATGCCAATGTTGTAGTGAAAAGATGTGAAGTGAGTGTGTGAGGGGTGAGCCACGTCTTTTCCAAGACTCGATGAACAAGAGATGGTGCGACCGCTGCTGACGTCCCGCCCACAAGAAGCTACGGCTGTAAAACCAGTGGAGGTAGCCAATGATAGTGACGCATTGCCAAGTGTGACTGACCGCATATTACTGGAAAAGTCCCTGTAAAGTGATCTGTTTATACACAGCGTTAAGGTGACACAAGGCTCACTGTACAGTAATGGTTCGAGACTTTACTGAGGAACATAACCTGCGAGTGTCAACTGCGTGAGCTTATAATGTGAGAGTTCTGAACTCTGGATTTCTTGACAATGAAGAATCAGTTTTCCTCGATTGATGTTCATTGTATTTTTGTAATTCTCCTAATCTACGTACGCCTGTTTAAAGCTGTGAAGACTTCTGAATTTATCAAACTAGAAGAAAGAAAGTTTGTTGTGATGCAGTAAGAAGTCTTCGGTGCTGAAGGACACTACAAGAAATATGGCTAAAACTGCTAGAGTTAATTTGTACTTTTTTAACTGTGTGTTTACCATCGCGTGTTCTTGTACAACTTGTGAGGAAAAAGATAAGTTGTTGACAATAAAGCCATGACACGCGAATGTTTCTGTTCTGTAGTCCGAACAACAGTTAGGTACTCGACGAAGGGCTATACCATTAATCACTATATTTTATTCATGCTTATTTAAATTAATATAAAATGTATAAATTAATTGTTATCATAGCAAGACGTATTTTCACCGTCCTTCTAATCTGACATTACAATCTTTGGTTGTCTGATCACAAAATGATTTACGATCTTACTATCTTACTCGCATTGTGAATACCTCAATTAAGAATACAAATTAAGTGTAAGAGAGAAAAAAAATTGTTAGAGTTTTGAAGACTTCAATAATGGTACTGTCCTTCTTTGACAAATGCTGTAAACATGATGTTATCTGTTCCATCGCCGGGGTTTTTTTTAAGGATTTCTCCTCAACCCGTAAACACACTTCACTTGGGCGCTTATCTCAGTGTTAATTTGTTGTCATGAGAAACATGTGATACGCGACCTCTTATAATACTGTAGAGCGGTTGTCTGAGATAATTTTCTCAACTGCCGCCATTGAAGTGCGTTTCAGTAGCCAGTCGTGTAAGTCATGTAGTGTTGACACAAATGAAAAAAAAAACTGTACATGGAACAGATTATCATGACAATATTTTTGAATCGTGCTCAGTCAAGGCCTCTTTTATTTTCTTATTTGAAAATGTGATATATTTATTATCATTAGATCAGTGCTTGGGTTCCTCTGAGACCTTAAATGTTCAAGATGTGAATATTCTCCGCAGTATGAGAAAGCTCAGAACATTAGATTAATCTCACTAAGCACGCTTCGTAAATATGATGTTATGACTGAAATTCTCAAGTCTGTTGTCACTTCAATTGTTTTGTTTCTTGATAAACATTGGTAGAAATATTCTGATCCATGATTGGCTTCCGAACTGCCTTGGGTGATGATAGGGAACCAATCATAGATCAGAATCATCTTAAGGCCAGACTCACTTGGGAATTTGTGCCATAAGTCCCATGTGCCGTTAGTTATATTAGTTCCCCCAGGCACGGTTCACGTTACTTGATGTCAGCTGTGTGTGTGTGCAGGTGACGAGGTAAGCGATACTCCTTTCGTCTGCACTCTTGTATTTTTCTCGTAGGTGAGTGAGTAGTGTATTGTGTACAGTATATGTTTTTAATTACTATTCAGTTCTTCGCGTACAAATAAACCTATCATTGCCATGTTGACAAAAACCTCGTGATATTCGTTTTGCTTACCTAGATAGCCAAGCCCGTGTAGAAGGCCAGAAGTCGCCTACGTCGCCACAACTCCTGCCTCACACACCCACCAGTTCCTCAAATACTGAACTCCAGATGATGACTGAAATAAAAACACTGAATATTCTCTTGTGTTAGAAATATCAGCAAACCTGCGAACGTTGAGGGCGGCCTGCACTAAGTCAGGAACCTATGAGTTTACCAGAGTTGCAGACTGTGTCTTGTGGCGTCTTGAATGTATTTTAGTTGTCAGATTACATGGAGTGTCCGGCTTGTTTTTGCGTCCAACGATGAAAATTGGTTGGGTGTCACTGTCTGTTGTACGTTTCTATAATCATTCTTTCCATTTTCTCAGACATTAGAATTACTGTTATACGAAAATTCTGTTGGAAAACAATGACATCATCGCATCAAGTTTTTGTTCTGAGCGTGTCCGGGGCATACCATGAGCTGCCATGTCATAAACAGTTGTACACTCAAATATAAATGAAATAGATCTGTAAAACATTTTTAGTTATAGATATACCTGATTGATTATTTTAATTATCTGTTTACTATCATCTAAAATAAATATCTAATTTTAACACGTAATGCAAGTGTTGTTCCATTCTCGGGTTAAGAACTCCTGCCATCAGCAGAGGGAACAACTGGAAATTTCGTACAAAAAAAAAATCGTAACATCAAATATTTTCGTGACAATAAGTCCTCTTGGCTCGCCTTGATATTGTGGTGTTGGTATTATTGTACTAAGTCCAAAAGTTCGTAAGGCGTTTCTTCCACACAGGTGAATTTTGGAACTATTAACCACCAAAACACAATGCTTACGGCTTCTAGTATGTTATGTCCCTGATATTACCAAAGAAACTTGATGCACTTGACAAATCCAGCCGTGATTATAGTCTCTGACCATCTGTAATACTTTTAAACTTGTTCTGTAAATTGTGGGGACTTGGTTATGATGATTTCAGGAATATTTGCCACCGAGTTGTATCGTGTATATGGGTTCTTCTATGATTACCATCTCATAGTGTTGGTATTTACTTACAAACTGAAGATAAACACTACTTCAGCTTTAAGTGTGAAGGCGCGTGGCTTTTGTGTATATTCAATGCCGTGTCGACAGTTTAAACGGAGGAATGGTGCGACGTATATAGGTTATACGCCCAAACACCACTTGACTGTGTTTCTGGTTACCGTAACCTATAGCGAGGGTTCAGTCACCAAGTAGCCCCAGAAGAAGCTACTACTACTACTACTTGTACTGTTGTGTGCTAGTTGTACCTTAATGCCATTGGAATTTACCTGACTCAACCACTCATATTTGTTTTCCGTTTTGGCGTGATTGAACGTTGCTACACACTCAGTCTTTTTAGTGGTAATTTATGACTGTATTTCTTATTTATTTATTTCTAGCTGTATTTGTGTCCTGATTAGATGGTGTCTTACAGTTCAAAATACCAACACATTAGATTTTCACACTCTTGTTTCCCCAAGACTCTTCACTGGCGTGGTTTAAACTGTTTCTCCCATAGCTTATACTGCATTGTTCATTTACCCAGCGCCCACCTCCACAACCATTTTGTTCAATATTGTTAAAAATAATTTCCATGATAAATTACCTGTACATAACCCACTCACAGCAAGACGGAATCTGCTCGTAGGCTTCAGTGATGGTGAAAAAATCCCATAATTATCCTCCCTTTCTCTAATACCTTTGCAAATTATATTTTTGTGAATATTGGAGTGAAGGCGTGAAGCCACTAGTGCCACAACCCGGCACTTCTGCATCACACACAAGCATTCATATCTCTTCTGTACATAAAAGCCCGCCCCTTCTTGGATGACCAAACGACCAGTGAGTGTGCAGAGCTGCCTCCTGGGTGTACAGTTGTATCCCAAGCACAGAAGTGTCTCCCAGGTACACATCTGTCTCCCAGGCAGTGTTTCAACCACCACACGCTAAACATCCTGAGAGAGGGAGGAACCCGCATGTGTTTGTATGATGCTAGAGATTTGTTGCAGCCTAAGAATGGAGTATTATTTGTGTATACAGTACAGTACCATTCTGAACACAGTGTAAATACCTTATGTACCTTCACAACACACGAGGACTAGAACGCATCGGTATTGTTATCAATATCTTGTTGCATTCTACATGCTAAATGTATTTTTTCCGGATTCGTCTTTTCCAACAAAATTCAGATAAAGTTATTCTACATATTTTATCAAAGTATGATATTTCAGAAATATCGAGTCAGAATCGCAAATTCAGAATGAAATATATTATGTGATACACCTTAGTCGTTTATCTCTTAACACTTGACAGAAGTGGCGTGGCGCCACGGCAAGTGCTTCTCGGCGCCTGGGCACGAGGAGGCAAAGTGCTGTGATTCTCACCCGGTATTCTTGGAATCTCATATTTTCAGACATGTATGATCGCTCTATTTCGCTTTCTCTCCCTCTCTTCTCCCTCCCTCTACATACATATATACGCAGTGTATCTGAGGCGCCCCCTTCTCTGTAAGCTGTAAGAACTTGTCAAAACATTTTATTTCCATGTAAACAAACATGAAGATGAAGGTTTGCGTGCTATGTATGTATATAATTATACTCAGTGTAAACACTTGGACGAGTTGATATCAAATTTTGATCTATAAAATCCTCTGATTCCTGTATTTGTATGATAGTGTTTGACGCCGTAAGGTTGATGGAAATTTTTGTATGAATCCTTCGTACAGAGCAAATGTAAAAAAATAAAGAATAAATTATTCATGTTTAGCAGTGGAAGTTAATGGATGTGAATATCTGGTTGTCAGTTAAGTACATCGCCTCATTTCCCATTTTTGAAGATCAGTGTTTCCCTGTATATCACTACCCGGCAAGTACAGTAAGTACCGTCTGATATTGCCCTACAATTCATATATACATACATGCAAATATATATATATATATATATATATATATATATATATATATATATGTATATATATATATATATATATATATATATATATATATATATATATATATATATATATATATATATATATATATATATATATATATATATATATATATATATATATATATATATATATATATATATATATATATATATATATATATATATATATATATATATATATATATATATATATATATATATATATATAATCATTTTCATCCAAGAGTCCTTAGATATCCAGCTGCTAGCATAATAATTTATCCTTGTGAATATGTGGAAATCTGTTTCCCACCTAACGTAAGCGGTGACTTGCCATGTCGAGCCTCAGGAAGCCGTTGATAAGTACCAACTTACCACTGTGATGTACCGGAAGTTGGTCCTTACCGACCATTCCACTGGAGGACGACGATTGGCTGTCACGTGACCATTGTGTTGATGCTCATGTGTTTGTAAGCACAGAAGAAAATAAAGTCTGACATTGTGATGACTTGTGGTGTTTCTTTTTAACATTGACCCTTGCCTTCATAAACTGACTTACAGTGACACTAATACTTCACAGTTAACTGGAATTCATGTGAAATGTGATGATTCTTCATTTATTCTTAATATTACGTCTACCTTTATCTAACCTGGCTTAGTAACGAATCTTCGCATCAAGAAATCAAATAACATGGAAATAAAGGAACAAAGCTATTTGATAAGGAGGAAATGGAAGTCTCAAAATACTGATATAACACAGAAATAAGTGGACGTGAATCTTCAGAATGGAAGGTAAGTAATATCATCATAATCACTGGGAATATTGATCGTGTAATTTTTGGAGGGAATTAAAAAATTTACAACGACAGGTGAATGGAAAACTGTGCTCTTAGTATATTGGTAAACTGAAGCCATCGATCATAGTAATAATTGAACTAAGACTCAATAGTGGCAATAGGTGACAAAGTTTAAGCTCATCACTAGTGCCAAGTTAAGGTGTGCCAGACAAGGACAGCTTTACTGCCATGGTGCCAAGCTGTACTGTAGCAACTTGAGACATTTCCATAACAGAATAGCGGAACTGTGTTATATAAAAATTTGAAGTGTAACTGACTCGATGTCTGTTTATTTTGAGCGTGCTAATGTCTTGTATACAGCATGTCTATCTGGTTGGCTTTGGCTGTGTTCGTGTCAGGTGTCTACGTATGTTTGTCGATGTGAAGAGGAGAACCTGGACGTAATTATTGCTTTTAAAAGTCTTTCTTATTCCATGAAGATTCTCAGAGCCGTAAGTTCATTTTTCTCCCTAATTGTGTGATAAGAAAACGTATCTTGTTACGGAAGTCTCAAATAAAGAATCGACGTCATTTTTTGATATATTTGTAGTTACAGCTTTGATTTTGCAACCTAGGACTTGATTCATTCTTCAGTTAGATTTTTTCGTTTTATGAACTTTAGTATTCAGTTCCTAATCTTCATTTGCAATACCTGATTACAAGGGAACGTAAAATTTCATCTCAACACTAAACGTTCTAGTTCCAGGTAACGTTACAAGAACCTGCATCAACACCATGTTTACCTGGCTGATTTAATAATTTAAAATTCTTGACAAGTCACTAACAATTTAACTAAGTCAATAAAGTAATCGTCCGTCAACTTGCCCACCACCGCTACGACTGCATGTATTATTGAATAACAAAACTAGAGCTGTAGGCAGCGGCCGTAAACAATCTAACAAGATAAGTTGGTCGTCTCATCAGATTGTCCGCGGTAGATGAAGTCACACACAAACGACACGAAACTCGTCAGTGAAGGCTGCGGTGCCCTACGGGACGGTGTTGCGCGTGGTGGTGTACAGTAGTGTTACTTTTTTTATCATATTCGCCACTTATCAGCTTACTAGCCGTTTGGGCGGTTTATCCAGTGTTAGTACAGGAGGAAACCGGGAAACCTGTGGTGTTTGGTAGTGAGGGTCACACTGGATAACACCCTTCTCACGTGTGTCTGGGCCGAGGCTCGAACCCTTGACATTTTGGCGAGAGTTAGGGCTCGTTTACACGATCAGTTACCACGTATGGTGGTCGCGCACGCCTAGGATCAGTGGCGAAGCATGGGGTCAGAGCAGGGTGCTGACCATTGTTTAGTGGGCGGTGTGTTTACGCGGAACTGCCACACCGTCGTTACCGGTCAGTGTGTAGTAGACTGCTGGGCAAGAGGTTCATGACTCCCAGACAGACGAGTCTGCAATGGACGGCTGCACTGTTGTGTGTTTTGGCCGCTGGGATGATACTGAAGAAAAAAACAAGAACACGGACTGTGTGGGTGAAAAACTGGTTAAGGAAGAAATTGTGTGGTACTTGTAACCAAATCTTTGCTGAAATGCAGCGTGAGGACACAAGGGACGTGCAACGATACATTCATGACCCCTGAAATGTACAGCTCACTCTTGGATAAAGTATGTCCACATATTTCCAGGACGGATATAAATATGAGCGACTCTATAAGTGGCAGGGACCCACGTAGGTGGCCACGCAACTATTTGGCTCCCACACGTAAGTGACGTAACTGCCCGGGAAGGGTTGGTGGTTCAGTGTTGCCGTCTACACGATCACTGCCCGAACACGGCTTCGTTGCCATGCTTCGAAAACATGCACCTAGACTGATCGTGTAAACGAGCCTTTAAGTGCGTTACCGCTGTACCACCAACAAGTGTTAATGACATAAGTTCGCTGATGATTTTGCCCGCCTTATTAGAAGTCGTAGTTTAAGGCTGAAGAAACCACAGGATCTGAAAATTGACGAGTATAAACGTTTTTGGAGTGATAGTTGTGAACCTTTGGAACAATATGGCGGAGATTGAGGCACCGAGTGTGAGCTCATTCAAGACCAGACTTGACCCAAGGACTATAAACAGTATTTATCCTTGGACTTGATCAATACTGGCGCAGGTACTGCACAGACCCTACAGATATTGTACGCTCTGGAAACGGAGAGATATCAAAAGGTAAGTTGAGAACATTCCTATTCACTGTTTTGGTAGTACTGGATTTTCCCTAAAACGTTTAAGGTTTATGATACAAATCCCAGAGGAAGTGAGTGAAAGAAGCCATGACCATACAGTACTGAAGCGACAGAATAGGTCATGGCTGTGACTTAATTTTAGTGAGAATGAACCAACGAATACTATTAAACTGTATAACTTAGTGTTTCGTTACTTCTAAAATCAGGACAGTTTTGCCAAGATTATTGTCAAGGCACCGAATCTTTCTTGCCTCAATAATTCAGGGTATTTTTTTTTCTATGTGCTAAGAACAATTTATATAAAGACTACTGTATAGGGCAATACTTACCGAAAGTGGTGCGGCCTTAGCACCAACTTTTTAAAATTTCTCCATAAGAGATAAAAGCTTTCTTACCTCGAGAAACTGACTAAAAAGCAGGTGTAATACGTTTTGCGTAATTTCACGATTTTTATGTTTCCTTTACCGGAGGAGCTGCCTCTGTCCTTGTGATCGAACATTGATTTTTATCTTATATTTATTTTTAGGTACTGCTATATTTTATAAATTATCGTTCATAAAAAAGAAAACTGAACAACCAAACCTAACCTGGCAATATTTTACGAGA
Organism: Homarus americanus; assembly: GCF_018991925.1. Classification (NCBI taxonomy): domain Eukaryota; kingdom Metazoa; phylum Arthropoda; class Malacostraca; order Decapoda; family Nephropidae; genus Homarus; species Homarus americanus. The sequence continues at coordinate 42,533 of NW_024738769.1, read as the reverse complement.
ATGAGCCGGCCTTAGCAGCAAACTGAGGAAATTTTCCCATAGAAGATAAAAGCTTTCTTACCTCGTGAAACTTACGTAAATGCAGGGGAATGCGTTTTGCGAGATATCAAGATTGACGTGCGAAATGGGCGAAGGAATATGGCCAAACACGACCTAGCCATCAGCATATGTGTGTAAACTATTTTGTATAATCTCACGTTATAATCTTAAATTATAACCTCATATATAGCAACTCGCCCGGCGGAGCCCTAAAGCAGCTACGGATGTTCAGGTAGTTGTTTAGTGTGAATTTAACGTGAAATAGGCTTGTTGTCAGTGGTAAACCCACGGGTCGCGTGTATAAAAATATAAATAGTGGTGAGGGTTTATTACTATTGTAAATAATTAGTCCGGTGAGCGAGTGGCCATCAGAGAGTTTCACAGGACTGAGACGAGTTGACTTTTCTTGTCATTTACTTTAAATCTAGTAAATTAGTTTATATAAATGTTAGCCATCTGCTCCACTATTGCATTTTTTCTTTCAACAAATTAATTAATATTTGTGTGTGTGAGCTATACTTATCACATTTGGTGCCCCGAGTGAAGACCAAAGCGGAGTTGTTCAAAATTGTTGGGTTAAGAGGCGATAAGTCTTAAAATCGGTGATTGACAACAACCGGCCTATGTTCAAGATGGGATTTATGGAACTTTCTATTCCCACAATTCTTCAGTGGGAGGTAACGATTATCACCGAGAACGTGATTGCTAGGACCGTGACTGACAAAATAAATTCAGGTGGTTCATTTAGTAGAGGGGGGCTTGTCAGGGAGATGTGTTTGACATACAGTATAGGTTGTGAGGTAGATGAGTCTGACATAGGCTGTGAGGGAGATGAGTCTGAAAAAGGTTGGGAGAGGAGTCTGTGTAGGGATTATTACTCTGACCATAGTGTCCTTAATGTTTGAGAGAATAACTTGTATAAGGTTTATTTGGTATAATGGAAGCAATGGGTGGTTGAGGAATTCATTCAACAGCTGTAAGGTGTTAATAGTTCCTCAGGTTACGTCACCCCTATAACTAACTGAGCTGTTTGTTAACTGTGCTACACATGGTGACGAATCCTCGTTAGGCGAGTTAAATTCTTTTCCTTCAGTTAATTCACTACTTCTTAATTAAAATGTTTTGCAAATGCTCTTAATTGAATAAAGATTTTTAGGATTTCATATAAAATATGTTTGGGAATACAGAGTCAGGTTAAGCTAAACTTAATTTATTTTACGAAACTGAAGCAAAGTGAAATTAAATTAATTAACGCATGAAACATAATAAAAGAATAACATGCAAAATTAAATAGGCTACACCTCACTGCTCAACACACAGACAGAAAGACATATAATTACCTGTATGCTTATGTTTCTTCACCAGCAATTAATGAATTCGGTGAAAGTTTAGTTTGTTTTTAGTGCTGCGTTAGAATCATCCAAACATATATGGTACATTAACATGTAGGGGTATCGAGATATTAATGTCGTCTAGCACTCAGGATGGAAGGAAACTCTAATGTGGTTTTCTTGTATAATATATAAGTTATATGAAGACAGTCTGGTGCTGGAGATGCCGTGTGGTGGGGAGCTGCTCAGTAGAAGACGTTCGGTGAGTAGCGTGTTGAAGGAGGTAGATGTGCAGGAGCTTCGTTAGAGAAGATGTTGCCTGTTGCTGGCCTCCTGATTGAATGAATGCTGGACAGCTAGGAGCTTGCTGGAGGAGATGTTGCTTGTTCAGGAAAATGGGCAGAATGAGAGTTGGTTGGTGAGGAAGCTCAGAGGACAGCTGGTGGGTCGCCATGCTCGCTGGCGGGAGCGAGGTCCGCCAGGCAGCGGCAGAGGAGGAGGTGTTGCTTGTTCAAGAAGAATGGTCAGAATGAATTCTCAATGGAGAGACAGAGCTTATATACCCAGCAGCCGCTATGAGTCATGTTGGGAAAACCCGAGAAGTCGCCGGTGAATAGTTTCGTTGCTAGGCAACGGCACGTTGGAATGTGATAGCAGGTGGTGGCGGTGCTACGCAGTTTGTAGGGGAGACGTCCACTACAATACTCCCCCTCCCCTCCAGGCGGTGTAGGAGACTTGTTGTTTGTAGAGTTGCTTAGCACATGTGAGGCAGACCGGGCGGTGCATGCCTCATGTGAGACAACGGCGATGGCGTGATGAGCCGATCGCTGAAATACAACTGTCTAGATACACACTATCTGTGGGAGAAGGGAGAAAAAGGGTGTGTGGAGGCGATGATTGGTGTGCTTCCCTCACGACAGGTACAGGGTCGTCAGATGCGCCTGCTGGGGTGTGTGTGGGCCTGGGTCAGGAGCAGGGGCTGCGTCAGCAGAAGCGGATTAGGGCTCGTGACAGCAGCTGGGTCCACGACAGCAGCAGGGAGTACCTGAGGGAGAAAAGAGGGGGTGTGGAGGCGATGGATGTTGTGTGCTTCCCTCACGACAGGTACTGCTGGGCCGGGGTCGGCGTCTGAGGCAGGACGGGTGTGCTGGGGTCGTCAGAATGTGGTGCGTGGGGCAGGAAGAGGAGCCGGTGTCTGCTTGAAGACTGGGAGTGTGATCAGTGTCTCCTCCATCCTGTGTGAGTGCTAATCTCCGGGAGTCACCATTGTAGGGGTATCGAGATATTAATGCCGTCTAGCACTCAGGATGGAAGGAAACTCTAATGTGGTTTTCTTGTATAATATATAAGTTATATGAAGACAGTCTGGTGCTGGAGATGCCGTGTGGTGGGGAGCTGCTCAGTAGAAGACGTTCGGTGAGTAGCGTGTTGAAGGAGGTAGATGTGCAGGAGCTTCGTTAGAGAAGATGTTGCCTGTTGCTGGCCTCCTGATTGAATGAATGCTGGACAGCTAGGAGCTTGCTGGAGGAGATGTTGCTTGTTCAGGAAAATGGGCAGAATGAGAGTTGGTTGGTGAGGAAGCTCAGAGGACAGCTGGTGGGTCGCCATGCTCGCTGGCGGGAGCGAGGTCCCCCAGGCAGCGGCAGAGGAGGAGGTGTTGCTTGTTCAAGAAGAATGGTCAGAATGAATTCTCAATGGAGAGACAGAGCTTATATACCCAGCAGCCGCTATGAGTCATGTTGGGAAAACCCGAGAAGTCGCCGGTGAATAATTTCGTTGCTAGGCAACGGCACGTTGGAATGTGATAGCAGGTGGTGGCGGTGCTACGCAGTTTGTAGGGGAGACGTCCACTACAAACACACACCCACATATTCAGTAGCAAGTCAGCCCGTCCTCTACTACCTCCTACTCCCATTCTTTAACTTCCATTGTATGGTTTTGTTTTTCGTCCAGTAATATTTTACCACATCTTAAAAAAGACAGTGGCGGGATGTGGGCAGTGGGAGCTAATTTCGTAGGAGTGACGGATATAGCAGTGGGTGTGTAGGTCAAGGGGGTGAGCAAAGTTGGATGGAATAGGGCAAGAGATTGGTAGTGAGTGGAGATGGACAGTGAGGGTTGGTGGGTAGAACGGGAGATATGCGTACACTGTATCGCGGCCTTTAAGCACCTGACAATAAAACGTAAGGAAACGTTATTATATCCAGAGCAATAGGTTACGGATGAAATTATAAAAATCAGTAAACAGAAGTGTAGAGAGGCTAAGAGAAAACGATTTTTTTTTTTTACACATCTTCCGGGTTCCTCAAGTCTTGCTTTACTGATCGGTATCCTCCAGTCTCTGGCTGCTTATAAGAGTAAGTGATTTACCAGGAACATTATTTTGTCATTCACTACATAGTTTAAATTCTTGGGCTGTTTTATTCATTAAGCCAAATATTGGTCACTTGGGGAAACTTTATCAGTCGAAGAAGTGGCTGCTAAGATTCAATGTCACCAAGTGTAAGAAAATGCACCTACAGTAGGTTGTATCAACAGTAAAGAGGCGTATCACATGTTCCAACGGGACGAAGTAACTGCATTATTAGAGACCGTATGTGGAAAGGACCTGGGTGTAAAAATGTTGACAACAAACTGAAATTCTCTGGCCATTGTGAGAAGATGGTGAATCATGCAACTAAACTAATGGGTTTTACAAGGTCGTTCGGATATCTAGATGTCAAGTCCCTCGTAATGCTCTTCAAGAGTGAGGTGCTTCTTCGTCTGGAGTACTGTCACCCCGTCTGGTCCCCGAAATATGCTAGACCTAGAGACTATCAGTTGAATGAAAATATCCAAGGAGAGCCAGCAGACTGGTGCCTGCACTACGATACCGGTACCTCATTTACTCGGAGGGATTAGAACGGCTGCAACTGCTTAGCTTATAATAAAGACGGGCAAAGGGTGACCTAATTGAAGTTTATAAAATTTCGGAGTGTCCATACCTGGAGCTGGTGGACGCCCGCCCCACAAGGGGTCACAGCTCAAGGTTGAAGAAGCCACAAGTCTAAAAAAAACTGTGAGGGCAAACTTTTTCTGAGGTAGAATTGTACTCTTGGAACAACCTGCCAGATGATGTTGTGACAGCACTGAGTGTGAGCTCATTCAAGACTTGATAAACACTAGCGCAGATACAGAACAAGAGCTAGTGCATGCCCAGAGAAGTGACCGACTGCCCAAGCGACGAACGAGGCGATCAGCAAATTATGCTGCTGGCAGGACTATACTGGAAACAAGCCTCTCATGGCTCAGTCAGCTGTCCTTGATCAAATTGACTGAATAGCAATTATTAATGTTAAATATTCCCCCGATATTTCGTTTGTGGTGTCGAGTGTTCGAGTCCTTTCTTAGACTATAAATTTGTGTTTCCGTTCTTTGTAAACATTTACAATTAACAACCGAGCCTCACATCGGGGGTTTTATTACTATAAATATTGGCTTGGTTCTTGTTTATTTTATCGGATTCATTTCCTAGTTTTCTTGTTAATGGCCTCCAAAACCCTTTTGCTTTCTCTTTTACACACATGGTTTTTGTACTTATTCTATGTATAAAGGAGAAGATTCATATACAGTAGTTGGATTCAAATCCCATAGTATGAATTTGGATACATTTACAATTTCTTTTGAGTATCATTGGATTCTAAGCAAACTGTATATTCATATAGCTACTTATTGTTCTTCCACAATGCGAGACAAGAAAGCCATCTTCTATTTTAACTACACAGTTATGGCATCCTTTGCGGGTTGTTCTTTGCCAAACCGCAAGTTGTCAGTGCTTGTATAGGATGGAGACCTCTCCAAGACTTCATCTGTCAATGTAGACTAGTTGGCAGGACATGCAAGCGTTCAAAGTGTGGCAGAGAACCGACTGTAAACAGTAAATATGTATTTCGGTACAACAATCAATCGTACTCTCACGTCCACAAAAGACGTAAAATTACAAAATGCTTTCATTGCTTCCTGATATTAGAAGTTATTTCTATTTTAAAATGCTGGGGGGCAGAACCCTTGGTTAGGAAGTTAGGTAAGGTTAGATTGGTTAGATCAGGTTTTGTGCATTGTTTCCATTTTCTGGTTTAGTATCATGCAAATAATGGATCCAGAAATTTTGGTGCAATTTGATAAGCATTTTCTACTGCTAACCGTTCAGACATGTTATGATTCATCCACAATTGGAATTGATTATGATTACACCACCTTGTAAATCCATGATTACAAGTCTCTTTTAAAATTAACATAATCAATTACAGTTATGGTTTCATTAAAAAGTGTAATTATGATTCCTGCTTTTCCAAATCAGGTAAACAAAGGAAAATAATGCATAATCACTCATGAAAGGGACTATATAATAGCAAATATTAAATACATAAAAAATTATTGAATTCAGTAAATCATAAATATAATACGAGAAGATGTAAATAAAGAAATGGTACCTACTTATTGAAAATTTATTCATACGAAATCATATCACATATTTCCAAAATTTTTGCATTTTCTAGAATTTCTGCATGTCGGAATTTAATATTTTTTTAAAGTACTGTACTATACTATCTGTGGGTCAGCTCAACCATGAAATTCTAAACTTTGCTTCTACAGGATAATACAGTACTGTACTGTACAATGGAAATAAGAACTTTTATACTGAAATAGCTACACTGTACTGTACAGTATTCCTAATGACTGAAGCTATAAGAACCTTGATGCAGTCTTCTAGTATGAAATACTACTGTAATTTTCTATCATGAAGGAAACTGTATAATGGAACAAAAGCAAGCATATCTAACAAGGTTTATGGATTATAGCTATATCACTTACAAATAATGACACTCCCACTCATCCTTCAGTCGTGAACAGTAAATACCTTCCATTATTATTGCATTAGTCAATTTGGTCACCAATGACAAACCTACATTGCCTGATGCTCTAAGCATTTCTGCAACTATACCAGAACTTTCAGCCACCTTTCCATTCTTCATTTTGTGGTCACTTTCTTCACCAATTCTCTTTCATTCCTTGGGCATGGTCTTTGTACTGGTTCTACCACCCCGAGGCTGCCCGTCCCACTCGCACTCCTCGTTTAGTAATTGATCATTGTCTTTTCTCCGGGTATCATTGATTTCCTTGTTACCAACAACCACATTACTTTGATCATTTCCTATATGCCGTTCTTCACCACCCTTGTTTCTACCCACTACAGTATATGCCTGGCTATTCTGAATACCTCTCCTCTTCCATCTGAACTATTCAACATATGATGATGATGATTTACACATATCTCATTTCTATATAAAATTATACACACTGTTACTGCACATACCTGCACTAGGCATCAGTAGACCTGTCTATTACTAACCTAATAATTATCTTGACTATTTTCCTACTTTTGTGTTAGGTGCATCAAGGGATAGAGAGACCTCAAGAGAGAGAGGTGAGGGATAAAAGGAAAAAGATGTAGAAACTGATAGGAGAGGGATGAACGATCACATAGAAATACTCCACATACAACTTTCAATACACACTTAGATTCCTAAAATCTGGTCCTTTCACATCCATATTTCGTCTCCAACCCGACCATATGGAGGATATTGAGTCTGCTCCTCTAATCCTGGCCCTAAATCCATTTTACAGCAAAAAAAAATGTTTGGAACACACACACAGGTTGCCCTTATTTGTGACTACTTTGCAAGAAACAGATTCACACATACATAGGAGTGTATCTCGTACGTAATATATCTGGGGAAAACATTTGGTTTGCTAGAGTGCCCCAAGAGCTTGTTCTTTATAAAAAATTGTTTTTCTCAATAATACATATTTAGCATTTTGCCAGTGATAATGTCTCCCCTAAAGTATCCTTCAAGCTCTTCTACAAGTACAATTATACGAACAGTGAAGAAGCTAAGTTGGAGATATTAAAGTCTTGAAAATGGTGAAATAGCTGCAGATTTGCCTGAGGAATGCAAACACTATCATAAGTGCCGTTCAGTAGCATAATGGTAATATATATATTCTTAACCAAGATAACAACAACAACAATGAAAATACTTTACATGTTAGAACAAAATCAGTTGCATGGATCTGACCAAAACCACAAATCACTACCACTGAGCTCTGTCATTAAAGGTGCTGAATGTAGTGATAAGTAAATTCATTTATAATTTTCATTCAATACAATTTGCTTATATATAAGTTTAAAATTACTATTAGTCAATGTATGAAAACTTCAATACAAAAGTACATTATTTTTAAAAACAGGGACTTTGGCTATTGCTAGGAACATACTCCCTATTTTACTATGGAAGCCTGTATTGTATCAATGCTGGTTTCACTTAGGTCGGCCTATTTTAGGAAAGCAACCCTCATCAGCATAAGTGAGGGGAACCTGTACTTAAATCTATTAATATATAGTAATTACCTTGTCTAATATAATTTACTGTATACTGTACTATCACTTGTTTACAATTATAGCTAGTACATTTTCTTCTATTATTAATAAGAATACATTCATTTACCTTAAAATACTCCTAGGAATGATGAGTTACAATAAAATATATATAGTTTCTTTAGTCTTGCAAGCTTCTTTTCAGTACACCAGTGAATAGCCAAAATAAAGAGCACAACAGACTCTCCTCCCACTACCCCCCATTCATCATCACATAAACAGTTACTCAATTCTTTTTATAATGGTTTTTCCTTTGGATTTGGGTTGTTAGCCAGATCCTCAGCTGCTGCCTGTATACACTCGTTAGAACAAAAAAGCCAGTTCTTGGACATCTTGAATTTCTTGCCAAGGAGCGGCTCTTTACAGGAGTGGCATCGGAAACACTGGGGATTTGCATGGTAAAAGTAACCTCGATGACCACAACGGTTTTCCTCTGGTGGTATTTTCTCCTCGCAAGTCTCGCACATCTGCCAAAAGATAGTTTAACACTCTTAGTTTAAGGCTAACAGGGTAGTTCATACAATATATGGCAAGGGGAAATCTAATTTTAGCAATTCAGATCAAGTAATAAACTTTTAATTTGCCTATGTGGGAGAGTGGAGCACCAATGCCTTTTCTTCTTTTTCAATACAGTATATAAACATAGTTCCACAGTAAAATTTTATAAAATATCAATAAAAGAACTAAAGTACCATAAACGAAAACTGCTCTGGCCAAGTGACAAATTTTGGCTACTTGAGCCATTGCTACATGACTATGCCAGTTACCTTAGCCAAACAAGACATGTAGCATTGAAGACAGTAGGGATAACCATCTTTGTCTGGAACATAACGCTGTCCTGCCATTGGTAAATCACACACATTACAGCAGAAATGATGAATGTGCCAGTCAAAACCATCTGCTCGAGTCCAGGAATTTCCAAAGATCAGCTGAAACGGAAAAAAGAATTATCTTTTGACTAAATATTTTCTTTTCCCCAAGAAATTCTGACACTCAAATCTGTCTCAAAATATGTATTCTCAATTAAATAAATTCATAATTAAAAAACTGACATGGTAGCATTAGGCAGGGAAAACTTGACATTTGTTAATCTTAATTTCATGCAATATTGTCAGAGATGTCATTCTATTTCAGGGGTTTCCCACAAGGATAATATGACATTTTTCGTAGATAAAGAGATACTAGAAAAACTAAGATAAAAAATGAGATGTGAAAACAATGCCAATGTTTGAACTCGTATCAGAGCTGCAGATCTGCTTGACTAAGCTGGGACAGTGTTATTATAGTGTGGGGGTTTCCAATTTATTTTAAATACTTCCGGAATAGCTATACGGTAGTTATACAGTATTTGTGTGCAGATCTCTGATTATTGATGTCCTTCAGAATTTGGGAGATAAGTTTCTGGATATGAAATCCAATTCATCTGCCCAAGATGATTTCAATATCGTACCATTGGAATAGTTTTGGATGAAATATTTGCCTGTTTATCCAAAACTTACCTAGTCAGCAAGCATTGTGAGTGATTCTTCCTTTTTCTTCCTCGTACCTTGTGAGACAGACTTTTCAACGCTTGTTACCGTGAAGACTAAGTATCAAAACATTGAACTTCTAGAAATATTACCTGTGTACCGAGTTTGTTTATTTAGATCTAGAAAGGCAAGGAAGGCAGTGAAACTGGAGTGTTGTGACGGTACTGAGCGCGAGCTCATTCAAGACCAGACTTGACCAACACTGGCGCAGGCATAGGTACATTTGGGAGAGCCAGTACATGCCCAGTACTTAACAATAGTGAGTAACAGAGATATGAATGACTGCCCAAGTGACTGATGAGCTGATCAGTGGTGAAGAGGATAAAAACAAAAAAATTATGTTCATTACCCCTTTGAAATTGAAGGTTGATAAAATCTAAAACATACCTCATCACAAGCTTTACATCTGGGGATATCAGCTGCATCTGTGAAATGTCGTCCACAAAACACCTTCCCGTCTTTGTAGAAATAAATGAGGTCAGCCAACAGCTCTTTACACGTGTAGCAACAGAAGCAGGCTGGGTGCCAACACTGTCAGGAAAAATTTAACTTCAGCAAAATTTGTCTTTTAAAATAATTAGAATCATAACCACACCTATAAAGTTAATAGTGAATGGATATAACAACACAATCGTAAGCAGAAGAGAAAAGCTAACTGTAGTACTGTACAGAAATATCCCATAAAACATGTAGTACAAATGCCTACCTTTTCTGATCCTGCTCTTTCACAGAAAATGGCCACATCACCAACATTCATTGGAAGATTGCAATACTGACATGAGAATTTGCTCTTCTGTGGTATATCACTATATTTAATTTGAGAACCAAGAACTTGACTTTCTCCAGGGAAGAGCACTGTCACATCAGTGCCAGGTGCAACTGACATCCCTCCTATAAAACAAAAACACTGTACAGTAAATATATTTTTAAGATGATGACCTAGTGAATAATGAAGCAAGTTTAAAAAAGTGAAGCACATACAGTACTGGATGGACACATTAGTTTGGCAACATGAAGAAATAAGTGATGAAAAAAAGTAAAAATTTGAATACATACAGAGGGTCATATAATGAAGAAAACCGATGAAAAAGTAAAGTGGCATTTATCATAGAAATTAAAACAAGTTATGCCTAATCCTAACTGAAGTACTGAGTATACTATAAAAGCTAATTCTGATACAAATATAAATAAACCAAGAAAGTAATACTGTACCCCGTATACAGCATTTTATGATATAAATGTATGCAGCATTTTATGATATACAGTAAACGAAGAGTTCATAAGTCAAATGCCTTGAAAGGAGTGGCTGTTGGAACTACATTTACATGTAAATTGTTATTAACAACACTTGTAGGATTCTCACCTGTTAAGGTGTCCACACGTGCCCCATATGGTGCCTGCATAGCTTCTACAGCAGCAACACTCCCATCTTTAGCTTTCATTTGTTGCAATGGCATTCTGCCTTGTTGGCCAGGCATTACATCTTGGGCTCCTTCTATATTACTCCTTAGATGAGGGATGCCAGCTTCTTGCCCAGCCAGCTGCTTAGAGGTCTCTGATGCACCCATCTGGTAACCATGGATTGTAGTCTCTTTATTGGGGGTGTAGGCTTGTTGTCTTGACACATTGTTCTCTTTACAGGGCATATAACCCTGCTGAACAGGTAAGAGTCCCCGTTTCCCTGGTGCATAGCCTTCTTGACCTGGCATAGGACCCTGCTGACCCGGTATATAGCCTTCTTGACCTGGCATAGGACCCTGCTGACCCGGTATATAGCCTTCTTGACCTGGCATAGGACCCTGCTGACCTGGTATATAGCCTTCTTGACCTGGCATAGGACCCTGCTGACCTGGTATATAGCCTTCTTGACCTAGCATAGGACCCTGCTGACCTGGTATATAGCCTTCTTGACCTGGCATAGGACCCTGCTGACCTGGTATATAGCCTTCTTGACCTGGCATAGGACCCTGCTGACCTGGTATATAGCCTTCTTGACCTAGCATAGGACCCTGCTGACCTGGTATATAGCCTTCTTGACCTAGCATAGGACCCTGCTGACCTGGTATGTAGCCTTTTTGACCTGGCATAGGGCCCTGCTGACCTGGTATATAGCCTTTTTGGCCTGGTACATAACCTTGACTTGGTAGAAAGCCCTGCTGACCTGGTACATAGCCTTCTTGACCTGGCATAGGGCCCTGTTGACCTGGTACATAACCTTGTTGACCTTGTCCAAGCCCTTGCTGACCTGGTACATAGCCTTCCTGTCCTGGCATAGAGCCTTGCTGGCCTGGTACATATCCTTCTTGAACTGGTCTGAAACCTTGATTATCTGGCACATATCCTTCTTGACCTGGCATGTAACCTGGCTGGCCTACTTTATAGCTTGGCAGGTTACCATTGTAAGGCCTTGGCAAGGTATTCTTTTGACCCAGTCCAGCATATTGATGACCTGGTATACCACCTTGTCCAGTAGCCCCCATCTGTAAGAAGAATGAATACATACAGTACAAGTGGAAAAGAAAATTCATCATCACTGTTTTACTGACATTTTCCACACTTGTGTGGGTTAGCCATAATTACCTGATGACATGGTGTCCTGGTTGTCATCAGCCAAATTTAAAACAAGTTTTATGGCTGTATGCCCTTCCTATTGCCAACTCACCTTTACATAATGGTACCTGGGCATTATACGTAGAACTTCCAAGCACACTCGTAGCTAAGAGCTTATATACAATGGCTGACCTGACATTGCATAAGAAAGTTGGTAACATGAGACCCACTAATCCCCTACCTCACCTCCACCACAAGTGTTATGACGTAAAATCTGATTACGTTACAGGGGGTCCCCGAGGACTTTCTTGAGTCAGATTTGTGTGTAAGTCGGAACACGTACTATGTGCATACCGTACTTACAGAACAATGTTTAAAATCCCACTATATCATAGACCAAGTCCTTCTATACATCTAAAATCACTTAATCTAAGACAAAATAAGAAATAGAATGACAAAATACAGTAATTGAAAGTGAAAAATAAGTCATCAGGTATATAAAACAATATAAATTTCAAGTTTAACCCCCTGTACTTGTACTGTACAGTACATTCAGCAGTAGACAGTGTATGCCTACTGTAGACTCAAGATGACAGTATCTGTTTGTAAGTACTGTACAGTATAAAGGGTGGCCCAGAAAAATGTCCCTGCCTACTACTCCCTGAGACACTGTGAGTTAAGGAAGGCAGGGACATTGTTCTGGGAGACCCTATTATATTATTTATTTACAATATATTATTAGTGTACAGTGGCATTTGCATAAATAAATACTACAGCTTTTGTGTCAGTCCGTGTGAGATGTGTCGTTTAGACTCGGGAATTTTTCCCCAGTACAGGTATACCTCGTTTAGTGTTTGGGAAGTGTTCCTGAAAAAATGATCATTAAAATCTTTATCCCCAGACAAGTACAGGTCACACATGCACACAAACACATGCGATCACAAAAGAATTATAGCACAACATACATATCGACAGACAAATTACCTTATCATAAGTTTATGTGAAACCACAATATTACTGAAATATTAAAAAATTTCAAATGAGATCTAATTTACCTTTTGATTTCTGTTGATATCCAAATCGGACAAACCAGCTGCAATTCTATCCAAGTCTTGGCCAGCACCCAAACCTCTTAAAGGTTGGGAAGTCTGAGGAGCAACTGCATACTTCTCACTCTTAGCCACTGACTCTCCCTTGAAATTGACAGGGTCACCATAGTCGCCAATCATTTCTCCGATAAATTTATCTCGTAAGCTGGACCTTTTATTGTCTGGTTGTATTCCCGGTTGCCTAAAAGGCTGACTATAATGCTCGTCATCTGTATGTAGCTGATTTTTATTTCGAAGAATGTGATCATCTGGGGTGACTCCATATACCGAAGGGCTTCCTGCGAAAGCATCAGGGTGATTGCCAATATTTGTTGTGTTATCAATGTTTTTACCAGAGTCTTGTGGGAAACTCTCATATAGCTGTTGATTAAGTAGTGATTGTGCCATTGATCTGGTTGGAACACCAACAATTTCTTGAACCATGCCTTGCCCAGCTACTTGGGTCCTGATGCGTTCAAGGTAAGCATGGAAGCACTGAAGCTCCTCAGCAGGCATGTTGTCACACCGCTGAGCCTCATCCACATCATACAAAGGCAGCTGCTGTTCTAGTTGTTTTCGACGTTCTTTAGCCGCCTGTAAAAAAAGTACATCCATTACATGACTGTTAACATAAATTTATCTACTAATTCACAATTCAAAACAAGCAGAACTTTATTTATACACTGCATAGACCATCAACTCCAACCTATTAATGCACTAACATTAAAAGTTTGTCCTTAAATCAACAAAATGTTTGTGTTGGTTGGGCTATCACATGTGTGAAACTGTAAGTACAAATTTGGGGGGAAATGGAGGGGTTAAGAACTTATGCTGGAAGACGTACAGTTTAGTCTGAATAGAAGCATAAATGTAATGCCAGAAACTTTTTATTAATAATTTCATTACTACAAAATTGCCTCTGGCTAGAGGCAATTTTGTGGTATACTGTACTCTGTATAGTATCTCATTTATCACCTAATGAAAACCCATTGGTTATTAAAACAATCAAATCAAATATCATAATAATGAAACAAACCAATAGTAAAATGAAAAAAAATCACATCCATAGTAATTTAGAATTTGAAAAAAATAAAAAGCTCCATACCTCTGAGCCAGCGACTGGCCTCTTTTCTGGAGGAAGCAGTGCCATGTAACGTGCAGCCAAGTTTTTTTCAATATTTGGTGGGACCCAGTCAAACTTAATCTTCTCTGTCTTACCTGTTTCTTCATTGACAACATCCAAATTATTTCCTGGAAATAGATATGTTATAAGACATACTACACATTAAGTTTACCAAAATATAATTTTTTAGTACAGCTGATAAAAAACATAAAAGGAATAAACATTTCTTTGTGTGCCAGTGAGAGTTAGCAGGACGATCAAGAGGGTTATGGTTATATTCAACTCGTATTTTGGAGTAAATAAACTTAACTTTCTTCACTTTTTTCAATCCATTACACGTACAGTCGGAAACCATAATCTCTAGCCAACCTGGGTCGGTGCTGGAGGTTAGTACAGCGTTCTTTCTGGACGGGGGCCCACTCTAACTATCACGAGGACTGTGTGTTCGTGCGTGTGTTGCCTCGTGATAGTTAGAGTGGGCCCCCGTCCAGAAAGGACGCTGCACTAGCCTCCAGCACCGACCTGGGTTTTAGCTTCATATTTTCATCTAGATACAGTAGTACAGTATTTTCTTAATGTTTTTTTTTAATATGTTAGGTAGTAAACTACAGCAATTGTGTACTATTTATCATAAGTTACGTGGGTATTTTTGTCGTTTGTAAAGTGATTTCATGTTTTTGGAGACACCCCTCATTCATCAGTGTCAGGGCTGGCCCTAGGTATAGGCAGACTAGGGCCCCAAGCCCATCAAGGGGCCCCTCAGATGCCTTCTTCAGGAATAAAGTTCAGAAGCTCTGAGGCTGGGTGCAAATTTTTCAGTTATCTGTCATGTTATAAGCCCTATAACAAAAATTTGCACCTAATAAAGCATCTCATTATTACTGTTGTCTTGTACAATAATAATTAATTCCTGTTTTGCTGTTGTATTTTATTTCCCGACTTTTTTCCCGTACTACACACTGTCACACTCCAGTCCTTTACAAACACTACGAAACCACGTCCAGTTCTACTGAAAATAATAGTTCACCTCTTAAGACACACTTAGAGCTGGACTACCTAAAGGGCTGTACTCACAGAGCCTCGCATATTTTTCTTCCTTTTGACAGGTGTAGAATATTTTAATGTGGAAACATGGAAGATGAAGCCACAGTCAGTGATCAAATGCATACAGTCCTACTATATGGTACTCTACAGAACAGGAACACTAGAGGTTCAATCTCGATACATCTCAGCTATCGTGTTAGTGATGTAACCCACCCATTCAGTTGTGTCGAGGTTACCGATGCAGTTACACTGAAAGAGATACCAATGTAAATTTCAATGACATCCAAAAGAAAGTATCTGTCAGGCTCCACGAAAAGAAAACGGAAGAAAGAGGAAGATACTATTTTTACTGAAATTATGTTAAAAGCATCAGCTAAGGACATGTGTGAGGAGATGAATGTGGAGGCTGTGTTAAAGGGAAAGAGACTTCAAATGACAAAGAGGCAGTTTGGATACAAAGCTCCAGATGGGTCAATTTCTGGTGCTCTGAGAAGGTTGGAAGTGTCCTTTTTCAATATAGTGGTAGACTCTGCCATCACATCACTTGACGAAAGATTTCAGAGCCTGGGAGAAGTTAGTGACAAATTTGGAGTTCTATTCCACGTCAAATAAATGTCCTCTGATGCACTCGCAACACTGTGTGAGGAACTAAGCGACACCCTGAGCTACGGTGGAGAGTCAGACATTGACGGATAGGAACCAGCCATGGAGATGAAACGTGTACCAGACTTACCCTCTGTGAACATGACAGCATTGGAGCTAATAAAATACTGTATACAGTATACAGGTACAAGAAAATCAGATTAAAGAGCTTTATCCAAATATGGGGACAGCACAACACATTAAGCTTTAGCTTCCACTGGTTCCTTTACTAAACAAAATGACATAAAATTTCAAGGAAAATTAGTACACCCCCCTGTATTACAGTTCAGAAACTTAAGCTAATACACAATACAAATATTGACCCTTCAATGTCTTATTACCACCAAATTATGTTTGTACTAGTACCTACAGTATACCACAACAATATACAGCAGTCTCACCCACCATGACAATATTCCAGTTCCTCTTTCTTTGTGCGTGGTGGTCGGTCAAACAATTTGCCAATGACAATCCTTCCAATATCCTCGTCATCATCCTCTACTTCATGGTCATCCTTCCCACATCGACAGTTCATGCAGATTTTTCTACGTATTAAATAATAATATAAGACTACAGCATGCCATCAAACCATGTGAAGAAGCACTTTACCTCAAGAAATGATTTTTGGCTCAAGATTGTAACAAATGTACCAATGTTTTAACTGAGGGTATCCCTGTGTTAGCCACCCATGAATAAAATACAGTACACACTCCCACTTATCCAGTACTATATTCTGGGGCAACAGTGTGGAAGATGAATATTTTTGGGGCAAGGAAGACACAGAATAATAACAACAATGCAGTCCACCAATTACCCACAATGATGATAATGAACCAAGCACACTGTTAACTTACCACCTACAATGATATAACTATACAGTAATGCACAGAACAGTCCCTCACATCTACGAACAATACTGGACATGAACCAACATACACCAATATTCTTGTGTATACAGTACTGTACAATTAAAATTGTAAATATTGTAAAATGGAAACACATTATAGTATAGTATTGTACACTTATCCCTTATTATTCATGATGGGTAGAATCCAACAATCTCTTCAATAAAGGCCTATAAATAAGCAATGTATTAAATGATTATCATCATCAAAACACACAAGTATCACAAAAATGAGTAACAATTATAACAGTACAGTAATAAATAAAAACTTGGTGTTGATGAATTTACTTGAAAATTATGATGATGAGAAGTGGAGGACTAGTGATATAATCTCTGCATGCTGTCAAAAAAAAAAAATTACACCATATACAGTATACGTATTCAAGTAAAATTCAAATTCTTACACAAAAAGTAGGGGGTTGAAATATATATACATAGTAATTTTGGGGGGTTAAAATTCGTGCATTTTCGTGGGTCGTCAAGATGAACGCTAATTACCCGGTACATTCTTGTGGTAGGCTAACCTTACCAGTAAGCTCCTTCATCCTTGGCTTGCCTACCATGCCTTTAGATTCTTTCTTTATGATACAGCATGAAGTGCAGAACCTCAAGCACTATTATGCCATATTAAACCTACAAATACCTGATACATATGTAAATTTACAGATAATTTTCTTTTCATTTGCATCTGTTAACATCACTGGTCGCATTGTTACCAAGTTAGTCTCATCACTGTAGCCACATCTCCCTACCCCTCTTGCTACCAGGCTGAGCTGTGAGGTGTTATGATTATTTGTTAACTCGTAATTTCGGGTAGATATACTGTACTGTACGTAACTTATTTTTTTTTTAAACTCGGTTAAATGCATACCGGGTACACAAGAGTTCATACAGAATTTGCAAAATATAAAAAAATAAGGTAAAAAATACTGTATATAAAGGGAATAAACATTTCTTAAGTGTGAGGTAGTTAGCCCATGGATTGAGTAGTGTTGGGGATCTCAGCCGCTCCAGTCTCCTGCGTGTAGTGAAACTATTGTATTGCCAACTGCCAATGCATTATTATTTTTTTCTTTTATTTAACTGTATATTTATTCCTTTCACTTATTGGTACAGTACTACAGTATACACGTGACCTTGGTCCCAAATAGCCTCGGATAATGAGGAGTACTGTATACGTACAGCTACAGTACTGCATATAAGAAAATGTGAGGTGAAAGTTGCCAGCTGGGAATGCATCCCCCCTATTTACATTAGTTCTTATAGGGAAAATTGTGATAACCGGCATATCCCTGTATACAGTTTCCTGTGTGGTGAGACAGTGCAAGTAAACAACAATGGCAAACAGTAAGGCAACTTGACCAAGGATAGCCAACAAAGCTGCCAGGCGCTTATTTGCAGGAGGGTCCTTTGCTTAATCTTATGCTTGGTCTCTAATCAGTAATAGTATGTCTGCAGGGAATATTAATGAAAGTTTATATGATAGAATTCAACAAGCATTACATTGTTCTTGGACTATCCAAGGCTGGCAGATCCCTACCACAGTTCTACATTTTATGGTTTAATAATATAGAAACTTACTCTCTTCCCTTGCTGTAGCTTCATGTACAGTACAGGTATCCTCGTTTAATGACAGGGATGCATTCCCTGAAAACCAATTGTTGAGCGAAATAATTATCCTAAACGAGAGATAACGACGAATAATATCCGTGGAGATGGCATTTAATTGTTTAGCCAAGTCGCCACCTCACCACCCAGTAGCACTCGGAGCAGGTGAGGCGGAGCTGTGTTATTGTTCAATTCGTAAGTTGGAAAAACGCTGTTTGCCCAAGGTTTTCAGAAACACACACACACTGCAGACTGGATAAGTGGGAGTACTGTATAATGTAAAATTTATCTGAGAAACCAATTACAGTATATTATTCTACAGCAGTTTTAAGAAATGTCTTAACCCTTAAGCCCCAGGTTAGGGTGCTGCTGACAGCCTCCACCCCCCCCTCCCGGGGGGGATAAATCAAGAAAAAATAAAGTTTTCCCAAAATAATAAAAAAATAGTGGCGGGAATAGGCGGACGTTCTGGAACGTCACTCGGGGCGCGCTGGTCGGACGTTCTGTAACGTCACCCGGGGCCTAAGGGTTAAGACAAAAACCATCTCCAAGAAAACAAAAATTACAGTACAGTATTTAATTTGGTCACAACTAAAATATACACAACATTCATTAACCAGAGTTGTCTGAATCATAGTTTCTGTCAAAAAATGATGCAGTTACACTTCATAATAAGCATTTGTTTAAAAATAATGACAATCTCTTTCCTCTCTGCTAACCATCATATAACCTCCCGAGCACCACTTGGTGGCTCCCTTTTATAAGTTTGCTTAAAAGAAAAGGAAAGACAAGTGAGAGTAAAGCTCCTTTGTGTCAAAGATCAGGTTCTACACTGGGGAAATATTCACTCCCAATTTGTAGTATGAATCCTACAAAAAATGATAAAAAAACATAAAACAAAAATTATGTTATTGAAGGAACTCTCAGGAGCTTAACAGGTTTTGCAGACAATAAAAAGATTCTAAGTAAATGCTACTGTCTTGGGCCATAACTTTAGAGACATGATCTAATAGTGCAATATGCTGTAAATCAATACAGTATGTACAGTACTGTATTCATGAAAGTAGTCTACATGGGATTCTAGTAACTAACACTCGATTGATTAAGCGGGAAAACCTTTTTTGTGCTATTGATTACAATACTGTATAACTAAAATGCAATCCAAAATGTGCAACACCCTAATGATAAGGAAAGGTAAGTGCAATATAGATTATCTCACTAGGCTACAAGTTTAGCATCTGCAGCATTAGCATTAAGTTTTGATATCAATTGATACAACTTGAGTTTTTAGAGCCATTGACACTTACCTCCAAAAGTGAAGTTCAAAACCAGGACATTTATCTCCACATTTATTGCACTTGGCTCCAGCCCCTAAATCATGTGCTAGCCGAGGTTTTCTTTTCCTTCGATTTTCTATATCAAAGATGTATGGGTTTGGCCGCACACTACTGATCTCTTCGGACATGTTGGTGGCTCTTGTTTTTTCTCTGGAATAAGTAAACTGTACAGTACTAGAAGGGAGACTAAGATGATGACAGAAGGTATAATTATATGGAAATGTACAGAAAGATTAATCAGATTAACCAGAAAAAAGGAAATAAATGGGATGGAAATATTAAAAGCAAAGACAATAAGATCCTGTTTGAGGCAGAACTATACAGTGCAATGATAAGGATAGAGTAGAGGTTGATCAGCTTCCAGCAGAATTTATAAAACAAATGGGCAAGAATGGGATTACCTGTATGACTACAATATGTAATTCTATGTACAGTACTTCAAAGGAGACCTACCCAGAGATTTAAAAAAAAAAAAAATACAGTACTGTACAGGTATCCTCATTTAATAATTGGGATGCGTTTCTGAAAAACCGATTGAGAAACGAAATGATTGCTAAATGAGGGATAATGAGGAATAATATCCATGGAGATGACATGTAATTGCATAACCGAGTCACCACCTCACCAGCGGGTGAGGCTGAGCTGTGTTATTGTTCAACTCGTAATTTTGGGTAGATACGTACATGTACACTACAAAATTAATTTATAATGCTATAATTTTACATAATACATGATACTCGGGCAACATAGTCTTACCAATACCAGTTCTAACTTGTTACTAAAGAAATCTGCAACTGGTTCCTTAAAAAAATATATTTTAATCTGAATTTTAACCTAGTTTTAAAAAGCTAATTTGCATGTTTAAAAACACCGAATGAAGACAATATAAGCCAACATAGGAGATAAGAAATACAGTTTATGAAACCAAAGTTCACTGTGAGAAGAAGTATGTTTAAGTAATGTTTGGTGTATTGTACTGTACAAAACTCTGGCTAGTCCAAATATTGTACAGTACAGTACTCATTATCAATAACCATAAGAAATTAGCACAACATAATAAACACATACCATGCCTTAAAAAGATGCACTTAACAGTGCATTATATTACAATTACTACATCAACATGTAGTACATGAGGTACACCAATGGTGAAGATATTCATATTAATTAATTGCTGTCAACTGTGAAACAGGCTTGGTCAAAAGAACACAACCGGATCCACTACAGTATGCGTACACCTACTCGCGAAATACAGTATACAGTGAGGTAAGAAGCCTTAGAAAAAGGGTGTCTTGCAAGAAAGCATCTTGCAACCAAATAACAAAAAACACTTCTGTTTGATGGTACAGTACTGTCCTATGACAGAACTCAGAATGATATAAGCCTATTATGAAAAACTGGGATGGCATAAAATACAGAAGCAAATGTTACCTTCCACAGCAGCAGCAGTAAGATATTTTTCTTTGATTAATGCCAATTACCTGGGCATTGTCTATACAGTACTCAAGTACTATATTCAAATGTACTGTATGCCCAGTAGGTTAATAATGCTAAGTTTCAGAAGATTAAGTAACAGCTTCAGTAACTACTATCAGATTGCTGCACTGATAAGATACAGTAACATATCACCTCTTATCGGGGGATCTTGGCACAGTCTCGTGCATAGACCCGTAGTGATGAGATTGCCACACAGTATTTTTTCTTTTCTTTTATAAATTATTATAATTTTTATTTATTCCTCACATTTACTGGTACAGTACAGTATACAGTGCATTCTTTTATGAAAAAAATTAGCTACTTCAACACACAAACCATCCTCTGAGTGATGTGACACAGTTCAACTGCTTAGCCTGACACATCACCTATATATAGCAGTAACAATGCAGGAAAAGCATTCAGGTAGCGACCATCATAAAACTATCTTAGTCATCACATAGCAGTAAATGGAGTTAATTTCTAACATTGTAAAACTGATTGAGCGTATATAGATCCACCGTATAACAGTCACTACCTGTATATTCCTATTATGTACAGGTATAATATTACTTTTATATCCAATAATTATGTTAATTAAGTCCTACATACCATATAATGCCCATTTCCCACTCCGAAAAAGTAGGTTGATGATGGGAAGGGCATCCAGCCATAAAGTTTGCTTCAAATTTGCCTGATGGTAAAACAGACACCAAGCATGGAAAATGGCCATAAAATGATGATGATGATGAAGCTCTGTATGAAAAATTTTAGGTCCAGTTCCATAATTTATTTCTACTGTTAACTGTGTTCTCCGTCTTCTCCCAAAAAATAATGAAACGCATAAAAATAAATTCTTATTTAGCGATGTAATCTCTCTGAACTTTTATCTAACCTAACCTATTACAACTACAGTATGCAACATTTATTACAATTTTAAAGTGTCTTTTAAGCTTGCATCCTTCATGACATGTTTGTTATCTTAGCTATTTTCATTTACACATTTGTTTTAAAGTATTGAATACAATTTCTAGATGGGAGAAAGGGAAATGTAAGGTAATTTGCTTTGGCAGCTGCAAGTAGGTCATTTACTTTTACCCTCTTCACCATCATGCCCTTGGGTCTTGGTAAACTGACAACAGTTTCTGTAAATTCACCGAAACACTTTAGGCACAAAATCTATAGCTTACTGGCAGTTTAAGAAAATTCCAATTAGTTTTCCGTAATTCCCCCATTTGTATTTTATAAATTAAATCAAAACGTTTTAGAAAAAATAATCCACAGAAAACAAGTAATATTACTGAAGTGAGCCTAAAAGATTCCTTTGTTAATAATACAACTTAATTTCATTATTACTTAAGTGCATTAAAATATATTTTATTAATAAAACATGAAATCAGAGTACTGTACACGCATAGCCATGGCGGCCACTTCCCACTTCCCTTTATTTGTCACATGTTCCTAAATTAAACCAACTGTCACGAATTCTTAGGTCTATAAACTTATTCTAAAACACAGTAGGAAAAGAACTTAACATATATAAACACATGATTCTTATGAATATTTAATGTTGTCTTCATCCTAAGTATTTAAAAGTCCAGTTTCATTTACTGTCAGAATCAGCTGAGTCAACTTTTAATGATACCAACCACTGATAAAAGTTTACCACTGCTTCACTCACCCTGTTCAACTCTTCACCTATTGTTTGTAATAGTATCGGTGACGTATGAACACCCTCAATTCCCTTAAACTATAAAGAAATTGTTTCACTGTGGGGGTTTACATTGAACTTCAGATTTAAACAACACACCGAGTCAGGTGGAGTCTGCGCCCTGTGGTCCTGTGCACTGTATCTCCCCCACCCTCACCCCCACACCCCACACCCTCAACCCCACACCCCACACCCAAGGAATAGCTGCAACAGGTGGATGAAAATATATTTATTTATACAGTACATACTTTGGTTTATATAATTTACTTAACTAATGTAGGTATACAAATAATAGCAAATGTAAAATTGATTTTACCAAGAATGCCGTCTAGATAATTAAGACCCTGTTGGAAAGAAGCATTTAATAGCTGTTGTTCTTTACCTGAACTGTCTAATTGGAAACTATATATAGGCTGTATACACAAAAGTACAGTTTTATTATTATTGTTGTGTTATTTGTATTAGTCCTTAATTTATTTTCATTAAGGTACAGTACTTAAATAACTTAAGCTACTGAAATTCAAATGTTCTGATACTAATATTTACGTCAGTCAGGACTATTCCTATCCATATATGTAATCAAATATATAAAAATTACTCTGGCTAGGGGTGAAAATCACATTTCATTTCATCGATATGACTTCCTATGTAGTTTAGGAGTCGGTGGTTGGGGTTAGGATCATTGGAGTCTCAGACCAGTGTTAAGTTGCCATTACTTAGCAGCTCTCGAGTTTGTCATACTTTCTGTTGTATTTGAGTTTTCTCTTCTAGTCATAACAATGCAATTTAGATAATCGATTATATTTAGCCTTTCCTTTATAATGCGTATGGTTATGATGCGATCAAGCTAAGGTTAATAAGACGACTATTAACCCGGTTTACAGTAAATGCCATTTTCTAGGATAATTAAGCATAAATATAGATGATATGACCACTTGTTGCAGGAGGATTAATAAGTTTTCCAATTGCATTTGTAGATAAAAAAAGCATAGAATTTATGTATCAAATTGCACTTTCATAAATATACAAACTTAAAGTGCGAGTACTGACATGATATTGTTATATTTATGGAACGAATACCGAAAGAATGATGTCATTATTATACCGAGAAGAGATGATCTACTGTGCCGCATGTCCGGGTCACTTTGACATTCATCATTATAAAACTAACAAAGCTACTCCTTCTGGGGCTGTATTTAATAATAAACACTTTAGTCCAACAATGCGTTTACTCTGCAAAGTTTGGTAGGGTCATACTGGATAATTACACCTTTGTCACATGATATGCTATAATGATTTTACTCTGGTTAATTTGGTCTAAATTTTCTTATCAATCAACATAATTCCCCCTGTAAGTTTTCAAACATACAAACAAAAAATGTCCCGTTTTCGTTTATGTACATCTGTTACAGCCATTTTCATATGTGGGAATTATAAAACCGCAATAAAACTAAATAATTAAATTACAATATACCGTTTAAGAAAAATATCACAGCTGAGCAATGAAAAAAAATATCTACACAGGATCATTCATTCTGATCTAGCAACACCAATAACACCAAATATTAGTGATATCATGCCTTAAAAATATAAACAAATTAAACAAATATTTTAATTCTGGTTAATTTGATAAGTCTCAGTCTTTTTTCTAGTTTTATCACTTTTTGGAGCTTAAATTAAAGAACACGCTTTTGCCGTATGTAAGCAAAGTCCATGAGCCGCGGCTTCTAAACACAGACCTCGAGATGCCGTTCCGTATACTGAGCTGGAATATTAATGGACTTCGATCTTTTAAGACTGGCATGAAGGAATTTTTGTCATCATTAAATGCTGACATCATATGTTTTCAAGAAACCAAAGTAACAAGTAGGTAAAAAGATGTGTTGTAAATGCTTCTCAATACAGACTTGCCATTTGGCCTTGATGCTCTTTAATAGGTGAATTTTTACTTTAGGACTTGACAAATATGTTTTTCCAGTGTATTTTGGTGTGTTTAAACCCCCCCCCCCCCAATAATGGTATACGGACAAAACCCCAGTGGACAAAACCCCAGTGGACAAAACCCCAGTGGACAAAACCCCAATCTCATATATAAAATAAAACACTTTTATCTTTGCAAACACATGGTATATATACATTTTATTTTTCACACTCCACAAAACCCTTTTTACATTTGTAGGGAATTGACACTTACAATATACTGTATTGGTCCACTTATGAAAATGATGAACGGAAATATCACAGGAAAAAAAGTTACATGACTTGTACACATTGACAACACATTATATATATGATGGCATTGCACGTAGGTTAGGTTAGGTTAGGTTAGGTTAGGTTAGGTTAGGTTAGGTTAGGTTAGGTTAGGTTAGGTTAGGTTTGGTTTTCCGTGCCTTTTTTTTTTACTGTGTTGACAAATCTATGAAATAATGAAAAATTAAATATTATAATGAACTATTTTATACGCGACTGGGGTTTTGTCCACTTTTCATATAATGGGTAGGGGTTTTGTCCACTTTTCATATAATGGGTAGGGGTTTTGTCATGGAACCCCCAATAATAATGGGAGAGAGCCTGAGAAATTGGGTTTTTTGGGTGGGGGAGGAAACAAAAACGAGTCCTCTAACCTAACAAAGCCTAACCTAGCTTAACCGCCCCCGGCTACGGTAGGGCTAGCTTAAACTAACATAAATGTTTCAGTAGTTTAAAACTTTGGGGCACGCCATGTCCGAAAGTACAATACAGTACCTTAGAAGTGGAAGGACCAGGGATATGTAAGAATTGGATAGAATGATCGTCTTTCTCGTAAAACTCGGCAATAAACATAGCGGGAATAGGCGGACGTTCTGGAACGTCACCCGGGGCCTAAGGGTTAAACTATAAAGTTGTGAATAGCTATGGTCTTTGTAAACATATTAAAATAACGAGAGGCTCACATCCGATGTTTTATTACCATAAATATTGGCTTGGTTGTGTTTTGTCTTAAATTTTATAGGCTTCACTTTCCCAGTTTTATGTTTATGGACTGCGCAATTCCATTTTTTTTTCTTTCTCTCACACATGATTTTTAGACATCTTCTATATATAAAGGATGAACTTCATATACAGTACTGTACTGTAGACGGATTTGAATCCCATAATATGGGTTTTGATACATTTACAATTTCTTTCGAGTATGTATCATTGGATTGTAATTGAGCTGTATTTTCCTACATACTAATATTCATTCTTAAGGAAAAGCTAGCCATCTTGTTTTTCAATGCATAGTTATGGTGTCCAGTTTTGGAAATTTCTCTTTAGAGCAATAAAGTTTTCTTATCTTGTGAAACTGTCAAAAAGGTGAACTCGGAAATTCTTTTGCATAATATCACTTCCTATTCTTTTTGTTTTGACTGTAGGTGAGCTGCATTTTCCACTAGGTTTAGTTTTTGTGAGTAACTTTACCAGCTCTGTTTTTATAGGAAATTAAATTACAAGATAGCTAATTATTTAAGGTTAGGTAGGGTAGGTTTGGTTAATTTTTATCTTCCGTACGTAAAAAATTAATGCGAAACGAACCTGTGACTTACCTCGGAAATCTGACAACTGCTAAGGTTCCTGAAGTACGTGTACTAGATACTGTACTGATACATTCTATAATTTAATGATCATAAATGAGCCAAACTAGCTTAATTAACCCAACTTAACTTAGATTACTGCAGCCAAACCCAGATTTATGAAAGGGCTACGTTCCTGAAAAACATCGTAACTCAAATTTTCACAATCTATGCATATTTTTCTATAGACTCCCATTACAAAGTTACGATACTGTATTTTTCTTAGAAAATAAAATCCAAAAGATTGTAAAATTCCCCAGAAATGGTCAGGTAAACAAAGATGGTAACAGCAAGTAGCTAGGCAGCGCCTCTCACTGGCATGTCAGAGGCTATTAAATTTTCTATAAAAATGTGTTTTATCGACACATTCGCCTCAAATCTCTGCATTATCTTTTATTAATTATTTGTAAAATTTACCTATTTTTCAGTTATTTTTACTGTAAATTTATCTAATTTGTAAATGCTTTTCCAGTTATTGGTATCATGGTTTCTAATCAGTAGCACACTGTAAATTGTATTGTTAATATTCAGGAAACATAACTTATATTATTTACTGTTTTCAGGGGACAAGTTGGAAGAACCCCAGGCAATTGTGGAGGGTTATTCATCATACTATAGTTTTTCAAGAAAGAGGCAAGTACTGCACCTTTTGGCCTTGCTATTGTTGCCTCAAGAGAGAGAGGGAGATGTGTTGGCTTCTGCCTTTATAAATTTATACTGCTGCATAAAGCCATTTTAATTAAATGAGGGCACATCTCCAGGATCTCATGATGATTAGGCATCATGGGTACTGCTGGCGTGCTTAGATTTCAGGTGGATTAAATGGGTGCCAAACCTTCAGGTGGGTACAGTACATGAAGATTTCTGGTGACACATGAGGTGACTACTGAGATCCACCCAGACCTTAACTTGAAGTGATGATACATACCACTGTACAGTACAGTATCAGTTGATGCTGGATAAAACATCTTTCAATGTCCAAAAAAAAAAACATTTTGACTGAATAACCTTTGCTGTGTCTGGATATTTTGCCACTTATTAATTGGTTTAAACATCTTGGACTTTGAAACATGAAATGAATTGTCCAAATCCGATGAACTTGACAAACTAAAAAAAGAAAAAAAATGGCTTTGCATGGAAATGTCAGACCAAAGACTGTCTGAAGTAGACATTCAAATCTTCCATATGGAGTGGATCTTTCTTTTCTATGACCCATGGGTCCATGCATTTTGGGATCACATGAAGCTATACTATACTGTACACCCTGCTAGAGACCAAGTGCTTAAATTTCACAGGGATTAAGCTGGTGTGTCAAATCTTTAGGTGGGCACATTTAAGTACCTAATTTTCTTGAGATCCCATCCTCTTAATGGAGAAAATTGTTTTAATGCATTAGAGATAACTTTTCACATATTGAAACAATGATCCCTTTTAGAATCCTGCCCTCTGCCCACCATGTCTTTTTGGTTTACATAAATAATGGTTGAGGTACATAACCTAGTCATCCTAGGTTATAGAATGAGAGTACAGTACTGCATGCCACATAGAGAGTGGTGGAGTTTGATGTTCTTTAAAGCAATTCATGTGGCATTTTTTATAATAATACTGTAATGATAAGAAAAAATATGATCTATAAAATCCTGGTTGTTGGTCTTAATCTTTGGAGTCCCTGTGTTCATAAAACAGAGAATATAGGTCATTCATCAAAACATGGTTGCCCCCAGAAAATTATCTTACAATTTGGCGATGAATATTTGATGTATACCGTATATACAGTGGGGTCTCGATAATTCTTGGGTTAGGTACCAGAAGACATCGTAAATTATAGCTCGATTAATTTAAATGGAAATGCAGTAATTAGTTTGGTTCCAGAGGCCAAAAAATGCCCATAAACTGTTCCAAAACTGCTTTAATGAACCCTAAACATCATACTGTACTGTATATATAAAAAATACAATAACACGTAGATATTGTAGAAAAAGTCATCTTATATTACATAAACAGCTCCTTTCCTTTTCATAATTTCGTGCAGGTTCTGCCAATACACCAACATAAAGACAGGCAGCTGCTCGACTGGCGACGACAACACTATCAGCGTTTTTTTTTTTAGTGATTCGGGACGCGTTCGAAAGCAATGCTCCTCGCACGTGAATGGGTTTCTTAAATGCCTTTCCGAGGCCTCTCACACCAGTTATATGCATCATTGACGTATACGACTGGTGTGAGAGGCGTCGGAAATGCGTATTTAATTCCAAACGATAACTCGTGTGGGGTTGGTTTGGGGATTTTTTTTATTTTTTTATTTACTTAAAAAATAATGTTTTTTTTTAACCAGATACCAAATGAACCTAAATAATATGGGAATTATAGTGAAATTGCTTAATGTTTTATTAATGAGGTTGGAGGCGTGCACTCGGCTTGGGAACAGGGGATGGAGAGAGGGGATGCTCAGTCCACCACACGACTGCTCTACCTCCCAACCACTCTACTTCCCACAAACAATTCACTGACTACTTTTCATGTTTCTTATTTTATAGTTTTATATTGTTTTTTTTCTATTTCTGAGTCACAATGGAGCATTGAAGTGATATTCATATTATTTTTTATCTATTTCCGAGGCAAATTAGAGCAATGAAGTGATATTTTCAGAACTTTTATAGTTTTTATGAAAACAAACACTATGACAAACGCACTCAACCACAAATTATGTATATTTGACCGCAATAGTTAAAAATTGTAGTAATAGAGGTACAGCCTCCTCAAATTTATGAATGAGAATTTGTATTTTGTGAATCATTGAGACTCCACTGTAGCATCTTAGATTTGACTATCATCTAATTTTCCGTACCTTTTACAGGAGTGGGTACTCGGGTGTAGCCACATTTTGCTCTGAACGAGCTTCCCCTATTGCTGCCCAGGAAGGACTTTCAGGTACAGTATTTGGTTCACATAAGCTCTTTCTCTCTACAGTACAGCAGTATATAAAATATGAAAAATGTGTCATCATTATTTGGTATAACTCGGATTGTTATACAGGTAATAAAATAACTAGGAACTTAAGAAAACTTTCTATAGAAGATAACTTCTTTATTACCTTGAGAAAATCTCAATACTGTAATTAAATGATGAGGATTTGAATTTTTAAAAGATTTTTGTGACTTTTTTTGGTGTGAACACTTATTTTTATTATTATTTCATTTGGATGGCAGTTAGTTGAATCTGCTTGTTACCTGGACTCTGGATAACTGGAATTGTACTGTGCTAGTACAGTAGTATAGACTTGTAGTATAACACGATTAGGAAATTTTTAGTGGCCACCTAAAATTCTTGTGTTACAGTAGTACTTTATGTAAGTGTAGGAGTTGACCTTTTGATGATAATTATTACCTACCTACAATATTTACCTTATTTAGGTTCACCTGACCCTCGTTATGCGCACTTGCTGTATGCAAATTTGCAATTATGTGAGGACCCTACTTTTACCCACAATTCACTTAATGCAAAAAAATGCTATGATGCAATCTGTGCAACATAAGCAGCAAGTAATTAGCATTTTGAAATTGAATTGAATTGAAACAGTTTATTTAGCCAGAAAAACACAGATACAGAGTGGATAATAATAACAATATTAACATGGCTGAGCCAATTGAGAACCTGGGCTCTTGTAGAAAAGTAATTAAAATAACCGAGATGTCATTTGGCCATGTAACTATACCGATATCAAATTGTGGACAACAGATCCTTAATCAACATGTTCAAGTATATATAGAGTATTGAGATTTTGAACAAATCGGTGCGATCAAGATTATGGCCGAAAACACTTTTTATCTCAAAATTGAAATTTGACGTGTCTAACAACTTGGTACATAAACGGCGATATCTCCATTAGCCGGAACAATTGGTGCAGAGCACTTCCGGGAACGAGGCGACTCTCTCAAATGTGCTCCTCGGAAAATGGTTCCCAAAGCCAAAATTTTCCGGAAAATTCCGGCTATCGGAGAGTTCCGGGTCTGAGGAATTCCGGCTGACGGAGATATTACCGCACATCCAGAATATTATACGGACTCCAAAAAGTGACCTTGAAAAACCTAAGTTGGCAAAAACCATTGGTTTAAATAATAGTCATTCTCTTGGTTTTATGCTTTTATGTGGTTTTTAATAAGTTTTAAGAGTGTGTAGCCCTTCATATAACTTAATATACTGTTAATCATTATCATACATTCAGGATGATTTAGCAATCATGTGCATGTATTCTTTTCCATCCCCCAAAAATCACTGAGCAAAAGCCAAATTTGAAAAACACAAGCATTGATCAATCATCCACTCTTCGTATATGCCTAAATGCAAAAACTATGTTTAAGTTAATCTTAAAATTGGAGAAAAACTAATACATTTTTATAATTGAAAGTTTTAAAGACTTCATTTAAGAGAGAGATGGGCAGTGGCAACTTGGCTCCCCTGGACCCATATAATACATGATCTGAACACATTAGAATCTGAGGCTCAGAGCCCATCCATAAACAGAAGCAGTCACCAGTTATACTGAACGGTGGTAACTTGGCTTCCTTATAATCAGGATCCGAGATGTGTGCAGCCCTGTAAGAAAGCTTATTATCGCCACTTTCACCGGTGTGTAGTACAGTAGTTCACGTCCATGTCTGTATTGAACAACCACTGAGACTTAACGCATCCCTGTCTAACACCCACATTTATTTCAAATGTTTCACTTTCTTTCCCATTTACTCTTACTGTTGCCCACTTGTTCTCATAAAATTCTTTTACTGCATTTAATAGCCTCCCACAATGCCTTTCTGTTCGCTCTATGTTACGCTTTTTCTAAATCTACTATAAATCATTAAAACCATCTGTAAGTAATAAAATGTTATTAAAAGCTCTTATAACATTACTGTTGTCTTTTAGTGTGTGTGTTATGAAAAGTGCCAGATTTAAGGATGGGGAGCTCCAGAAATGGTTGTGGAACACATCCCTATTTTCCCCACAAGATTAAGAATTCACTTTATACAATTTTGAGTTATGCGAGGTTTTCGCAGAACGTAACCCTAGTGCAAAGCGACGCTCGGGTGTATTTAATAGGAATTATTATATTCTTATTACCACAATAATTGATAAGTTTCAATAGTTCATTTGGGGGTTTACCGTACACTTTACCACATAGGGGCTGTAATCCCAAGTGTATGTTGTCTTATGTCTCCTTAACTCCTTACAGGTCACTATATGGGAGAGTTGCATTATGGAGGTGGAACTACTGAGGCCCTGCCTGCTGAGTGGACAAAGGAGGAATTGAAAGACCTAGATAGTGAGGGTCGTGCTGTCATTACACAACACATCATTAAGGTACAGCAAACCTGTCATAATAAAAGTGTTTCCTTTGATAAAAACTGTTGCTATTTATTAGTTGCAGGCTATTATACACTTCCTTCATGTGACACTGCCAATTTGTTATGGTCCTAGGCACAGTGGCAGTGCTTCAGATGAGGCTGTCTTTTCAACCATAACTAGATCCTTTGACTTTCAAAAAGAAAATGGGTTTCGGATTGATATGGCTATTGCTAATAAAGGCTGGAGAAACTATGTATTCAATTTAAATATTTATCATGTCTATGTCACTCACTGTAGCTTGATGTTAAGTTATCCCTGGCTTATGCGGTTACAAGTCTGACTTCCCCGTTATATTCCTAGATATACGGGTAAACGGCAGGGCTGTGGAGTCGAAGACAAAACCTTCGACTCCGACTCCGACTCCTCAAATTTTTATGCTTCCGACTCCGACTCCTTGGCCTATTTGTAACAACTATTTCTACCATCCTAATTGTAATTTGTATGTTGTAACCTGCATAGGTAAAAAGTAAAACACCGTGGCTATACTGCTACAGCTTTATTAATGATCTGGACGATATTTAAGAACTACAAAAAGATGATAGGCTTGACTTTCAAAGTTTCAATCAAAAGAAAAATAAATTTATTAAGAATTCAAGATATTAACTAGAAAACACCATTTACATGTATATCTAAAAGTTCGATCTCAGCATATGAATTTTGTTTAAGCTCATAATCTGATGTGGATCTAAATGATGATCCTACAATTCCTTTTAAAGTAAAGTTATATATTTATGTACATTAAAGAAATGAATACCTTATTAAGGAAAATGGATAAACCTTACATGATTAAGTTATTAAATTAAATTTGCCTTAATCTCACCAAAAACAGGTTGTAGCTAATTGTTTTGTAGCTGAGAGCCTCTGTGCAGTTTTCAACGAAACAAAATTTGATATAATTCAAAATTTCAAATGGTAAAGAAGAGACTATCGTCCAAAATTATAGTGCTATACTGTGCCTGCTACAATAAATTCATAATAATGCTTATAAAATGGAAATAAATTCTTTTAATAATTTAAGAAAATTAGTGGGATCAGTGGAATCACTGCAATGAATATGCCTGAGTTCATATATTTGTTCTTAGGAACAGAATAGCTTCAGTCGGAGTCGGAGTCTGGACAATTTTACCGACTCCGACTCCGACTCCACAAGCCGAAATTTCCTCCGACTCCGACTCCACAGCCCTGGTAAACGGAAACGCGCGCACATTACATATTATTGTAGCTATATGGTTTGCTTCAAGTGGCATATGTGAGTACAGCATAGTTTGTAAAGTACTTTATAGAGCATTATGTGTGTTGCCACGAGGAAAACGTCTACAACAGAACTACCTCATTAAGGAATGCCAGCATAGTTTTATGCCTGGACACTCCTGTTTGATGCAATTGCTTAAGGTGCTGGATGTGTGGGCACAGATGGTGGCATTACTATTTTGTTTTCTTTTGTGTTTTATCGTATTAATTATTATTCTTTATATCTCTCGTCCTTAGTTCTCTCTCGGCTTTATGTGCGGTGAATCGAGGGGTACAGAAACCTCCGAGAAAGAGGAGAAATAGCAGAGGGTAGTGGTAGAAAGTAATTGTAGACAGCAGTAGGAAAGGGTTCAGATGGTAAATAGAAATACTGATAAAAGAATTTTATATTTTATATTTGTAATATCCCTTTATTTACAGGATAACAACGGCACGGGGTACGAAGTTGCCGTAATTAACGTTTACTGCCCCCGCGTGGATCCCGAGAAGCCCGAAAGGCGCGTTTTCAAGTTGCGCTTTTACGAGTTGCTGAGACAAAGAGCAGCTGCAATTCATGCCACTGGATGTCACGTTGTTGTAGTAGGAGATATAAACACATCTCATAAGCGAATTGATCATTGTGATCCTGATGAATCTGAGGTAAGAATTTTATACAGTAATATATTTAGTTGTTAAAGGTTTAGGTACATTAATAATGTCATGCCTAGAATGCAACAGGTGTTTTGGACAGAGGGACATTGTCCATATAGTGAAGGGGAATGGTGGAACATTGTGTTATGGAGAGAACAGGGGGAATAGAAAGGGCAAAGAAGGCTCTTCTGTTGTGGCCACCCCCTAGTGGGAGAGCTCGAGGACTTATTGATCAGGTGAGCCACACCAGGGACTGAGAGGAGCACATGGGAGGTGGTCTTAGTAGCTCTGGGTGTCTTAAGTTGTATCTCTGATTATTCCAGAACTGGAAATAATTGTTGTCGAGCAAGTGATTGATAGATATGTAAACAAATAGGTTTATAGGCCATAGATTTATCTTTTGGCCATGCCTTCCTTGATCCTTTGGCTTTCATGTCTGGGAGCAGGATGACAGCTTGTCTCTTCCTTAACTACTGGTCACCCCAGTGAGCAAGGCTGATGTCAGCGAAGCGACGACCGGGATGTATTTCCAAAAACACGCAACGCTCAGACGGAGGGCTTCAGGTTTGGAGTCGTCTTCCCTGATTTTAGGTGTGGTGGGAGACTTCCCACCTTTACATTTATATTTACTGCAGAGGTCTCTGCTGTACGTGTAGTCCTTAAAGAAATTAGCACCCGCGATGTTAGAAGTCTTACTATTCTTCTTGACTCCGGAGCAGCTCTGGCATCTCCATCCCATCCACCCTCTAGTTCTAGATACGGTATTTTTAACTGGCTAGTGGTCCTCTGTCACCAGTCTCATAATGTGGATTTTTGTCGGGTTGCCGCCCACGTCTCTGTGCGAGGAAACGAGAGGTTGTCGAGTCTGCTGCCTCTCATCGTGCCCCTTTGTGCTCCCTCCCTAACAGAGATTTCTTCCCCACAGTCAGGTTAGCCATCTAGGCCTCCTGACAGCTGCAGTAGGACAATTTATCACTTTGCAACGAGTTGTGAGATACGACGAAGCTCTATCCGTGGCGGTATTCTCGGATGCCCCACCGCTACGAGACCGCCCTTGCCCGTCTGCGTTGGCTACGCTCGCCTCGCCCTCGGTTTCCTTATGGCCGGAGGACCACAACCTTATTGTGATGTCCCAGTCATGTGGACTTGAAAAATCATTTTCTGGTTGAGTGCCAGCAGGGGAATGGCTCCTTCTCCATATCAAAGGTGCTCAGTGAGAGAAGTTCAGCACCTGATGGTGGACTTTTTAAAATTATAACTGCAATAGGGGTACTTAACCACTTGTGATTTTTAAAGAGTATAATACTAAATTATTTTATTTTATTTTAATTTCTATATTTAAACGTAATAGGTTTTTATTTTATTTATATTATAGTTTTAACTAACGATTTTCATTTTTGGCTTCATATAGCCACAGGCTGCGACGCCAGATATTATACTCAATGAATCGTGCTATAAGTGTTATATATAATAGTACCACATTTAGTACTTTGAAAGGATTAGTTAACCCCTTTTGCTGGCCGATGTGCCATTTGGGTCACTACATGGACTGTAGATGTCTTCCATGACCCTGAGCACTCACACTGGCCCATAAGATAATAACTTTTCACATTCATTTTGAGCCATCCCTTATCATTTATACAGCTATTTTTTTTTTTTGCACATGGTCAGATAGTTTATCTTTATAATTAATAAAAAAGAAAATTTTTCATTTATTTAACCATAAATGGTAACTGAAAAAAAATAAATTCAAAGAAAAATCTATGCATAACGGGTGAGATTTGGACCACACGAGTAGCCATTGAAAGGGTTAAAATGTAAAAACTAATGTGAATGTGTTGAAAGTCTCAAGTACATTTTGTACGTAGTTACCGAGACTTACGCGTACTATAGGGGGGATTCATAAGACGAGGTAGAAGGATTATAATCTTTAGTGATAAGCATGCTGGTATTCTTCAAGATTATTGTGTTTTGTTTAGAGAAAATTCTGAATTAGATATCCTGCTTTGAGGAAACAATTGCATGGTTGGATGTAAAAAAATTTTGATCCTAAACCTTGTTTTTTCTGACATAGGACTTTGAGAGACGACTTGGAAGAAGGTACCTGGATAAATTTCTTATACCCCTGCACAAGAAGGAAGATGACACTGAAAATAAGGAAAAAAGTTTAGATAAAGAATGTACTTCTCTTCTACATTTCCCAGACGAAAAAGATTTTGGCCGCTTAAAAATATTTAACTGTCGTTCAAGTGAAGAAACTTTAATACCTACAGATATAAGTGCTCAGATGAGATTGAAGAAAGAAACCATCGAGGAACAAGGAAAAGCAGACACGAAACGGGAAAGGCAAACCATAAACACCGAAGAATTTGAGGAAGATGAAATATCTGATGATCATCTTCTAGTTTCTGGGTCAGACTTTCAGGTAGTTGATACATTTCGTTACTTTTACCCAAACAAAAGGGATGTATTCACTTGTTGGAATACATTTACCAATTCCAGATCAACAAATTATGGAACAAGGATTGATTATATATTTTGTGATGAAGAATTCCTTCCATGTGTGGAAAACAGCTTGGTTCTCAGTGATGTAATGGGAAGTGATCATTGTCCTGTGGCTGTTGTTATTAAAGGAGAGTTGGTCCCTGCACCTAAACTCCCTTTAAGTTGTACTAAATTCTTTCCAGAATTTCGAGGTGAACAACAAAAGTTATCCTCGTACTTTCGACCAAAATCATCCTTGCCCGTTGTCCAAAGAAACGCAAATCAGAATTCCCATATATTTTCGAGAACAGAAAGTGTTGTGGGTAGAATTTCACAGAGTGAAGCAAAACGAAAAACCAGTAATACCAAAATAAAGCCTCCTAAAACCAAAAAAGTTTGTGCAGAAAATCAGAGGAAGCTCAGCTTCTTTTTCACATTAAATGCAAATAACCAAAACACAGGAACAGTATCCGTCAACTTGTCAGTAGGCAGCAGATGTGACGAGCAGAGTACAGAGTTGAATGCGACGGCGAGTACACGGGTGACAGAGACTCGCCTCGTTAATCTAAGTCAAAAGAGAGAACAAGATGAAGATTCAGGTTTTGGTTCACAAGATCTTCCCTCAGATAACATACCAGCAGATTCAAGTTGTTCAAAAGCAGGATTAAAATCTAACCAAAATAAGAACTCAGGTTGGGGTTTCCTAATGAAGGGGCCCAAACCTCTTCCTCTCTGTCCAGGCCACAGAGAACCTGCCGTTTTGATGACCGTTAAAAAAAAGGGACCAAATACAAACCGTCAGTTTTATGGATGCGCAAGAGGTGTGGGTAAGGAAGGGGATCCTAATGCTCGATGTAAATTTTTTAAGTGGGTTGGGAAATAGATATAAATAATCCATTGTACGTATTCAAATGTAATTAAATTATAGATTCATAGGCATTTATTTTTTAAGTTTGAATGTCAGGTACAGTACATGTTATTACAAGCATATTTGAGAAAAAGATGGAATTCTTGATACTGTACTGTATTTAGTTGTCACAGACTGAGAATGAAAAATTAAGTCATCATAGTTGCATCAGTAAATGCAGTACAGCATCATAAAACTCTGGTTTTTAATTCGGTTTTCTTATACAGTACCGAATTTGTATTTTTTATTAACTTCTTTATAGCATGTTGAATGACTTTTATACAATAAAACATTGATTTGAAGAATGGAATCATTTAATGGCTGAAGGAAAAAAAAAATACCTAGAAACCCTTTCTCCTCTCTAAGTGTTGGCAGGAGAATGTAAGGAATGAAATTTGTGAACCAAGTTATATGACTGAAGGGTTATAGTCAATCAGACCAGTTTTAGGTTACATTTTTGTTTGTCTTAAGGATTGTTTGATTTAAAAGCAACCACTGATCTTGTTTCATAACCCTGGTTCAAGTGAACAAGGACCTGTACATTATGCAGTAATTCACTCAATTCCAACAAGAAAATACCGGTACCCGCGCTTAGGGCTCTACGGGGGGGGGAGGGGGGGGCATGTTGGGCAAAACTTTGAAGTCCACCGGTGTTTTCCATGGGTCTAATTCGGTTTTCCATTTTGTTGATGAAATTTTCATTTCTTGACTTGAATCTGCAGTCTTTTTTTTGGGGGATTGGCCCACTTGGGCACAGGTCACCGACCCACATCAGGTCCTGTGGGTGCAAAAGTCAATAAATTGTACCATAAATAAATACAGAAAAGGAAGTAAAATATAGCAAATCAAGATTAAGAAATGATATACAGTACAGCTCCTCCCCGACTTACGACGGGGTTAGGGACCCAAATCCAGGTCGTAAGTCGAAAATGCTTAAATAATCCACAAAATCTAAAATGGGTGTGTCCTTTTCTTAAGCACCACAAAACTCTCTCTTTTAGGCTTGTCAGCCATTTTAAAGTGAATTTCAAACGAAAATTTTGGTTTTCTATAGGTACATGTGAATGGAATGTCGTCGTGTTTTGTTTTTCCTTTTGTCAATACAGCTCACATTCTTCTTGTATCCCAGTGGTGAATGGTTATTGGCATTCATATTATCATATCATTAATTCCCAAGTGAATCATAGTTGGTTTTATTAATATTCTTTTATCTGAAAATAAAGGCCCTTTGAATAAATCCTGTTTCTTCCTTAACCTAAAATACTAACAATTCAGGGAGGAGTACACAGGAAATGCAAGATGCATCTAAACAGCTGTGAGGGTGTAGGGGGACCTCACACACCAGTTACACCCACAGAACAGTTTTTAAAACCCATGACCTCCATCATTCAATAAGCTTAGTTCTGCCTTCATGATAATAAAAAAAACATTGAATGTGTAATCAGTTCAAATTTTAGGTACGGTAATTCTCGACTCTTCTCTGTGAACACTGCTAGTAACATGCAATAGAAACAAACTGGGACAGTCCATGTTCAATATCTTCAGTGGGGTGACTGTTCAAAAGTTCATTTACCACAAAATCTCTTACTTAACCACTACCCGTTAAAATCTCTTTAACAGGCAAGGAATACTCCACCCCTACAGTCACAGGTTGGAATGTCAGACATGTCGTCACTTACAAGTGTCAGAGCGGAACAATAATGGAACCTTTTACCACCCCACAAACAAGCCTATATCTCACAGGTCCATTACTTTATCCTCTTTGCCATTTGAGCTGTCAGTCACATTTTTGTTATGCACTGTTGGCAATTACCGAGCATGGAGACTCCAAATTTGAGAATCTGCACCACTGGTCTTTATTGAATTCACACTTTATGCCGTCATAAGTGGCAGGTTTTTTCAGTTCACAAATCACATTCCAAAAATGTTTCGACAATTTTTTGAGCTTGTGGCTTCTTGAACCCTAGGTTTTAATTTTCTGCTTAGGTGCAATTTTTTCCTTTACTTCAAAGCCCTACCCATGTTAAACAAGTAATTATGTTTGGCAATTTTATCCATTAAAATGCTCTGAAAATATACATTTCGACAGAAATGTCTTAGAATTGTCTAAACTACAGATTCCAATACAGTACTTAAAATCCTAAAATTCACTACGTGACCGTTTAGATAATTTTACTCTAACTTCTACCAAACCGTGGTCGTGTTAAATAAGACTTCTGGTCAATATTTAGTATTGTAGTGGCCTATTAATACTTACATCAAAGATTATATGTCATATTTTTAGGTTAAGTTTTCAACTATCATTTTCGGCATTTTACCATTTCTGGCGGTAGTGGTGTTAGACATTACAGTACCAAGATCAAACCAGTCGTTTATTGCACTCTTGATACAAGGTGTATTTTGAACGATTAGAAGAGGAAAAAATGCATTAACTTCTAAATTTGTCCATTAAAAGTGTACTATGTGGTGAAAAGGTAATTATCATATTTAAAGATACATATCAGTAGAAGCGTTTAATACCACCTAATATTTTATGAAAAATAATTTGGGACAAACTCGGCAAATAGCGGACGTAGTCCAGGTTTCGATTCAGTAAGAACAAAGTTAATATTTTTCCTTAAAATGTAATTCGAATACAAAAAAATTAAAACTAATAAATTTTATTGGTTACACACATACATTTACTCAATACGAACTTACACAATAGCTTTACTTGTACAGAATAGAGTGCAACATAGCTCTTTTTACGGGAATAGCCCACCTGCTAACAGTTTCTTGAATTTACAAAGTACTTGTAGTTAAACACGATTGTTTACTAGGAAACAAAAATCCCACTCTGAAGCTGTGGGAAGGATCCACCTCCCACTAAACACGCTAGAGCAGGCAAGTAATTCTTCCGATGGTGTTGTAGCGTACTGTATGTGGCCAGTTGTCAATTCTCTTTAGTTGTCGATTATCTCTTTGTATGGGCAGACAAACGTACGTACATGTAGATATTTCCACTCATGAATGAGGTAGGACAGAAACTCACAATGCGCTTTCCGTATATATATTGTTGTACAGCGCAGTGCTTAGGAGTGACTAGGTAAGGAGAAACTTGCTCAGAGGTCCTGTAGGGAGAGGAGGTTTCTGAGGAAGCCGAGTGGTGAGGAGCTGTGAGAGATGTTGCTGGTCCAGTAGCCGAGTGCCAGGCGTGGCCGTATTTATACAATTTACGAGGATCAGGATTTGGGGTGAGCGTAGCGAGAGGACCAGTCACAGCGGCTTAAGCGGAAGGTGTGAAACGCTCTGATCCTGAACCAGAGGTTGAAGGTAGAGACGAGACCGAGTCTCCCGGCGTAGATGGCTGTACGCCGATTGGCTGGTAGGCGCGCAGCCGGAGCTCAGTTGGGAGTTGTAGGGGAGCCACTACAGTGTACTCAAGCAATGGTTAAAGAGCAAGACGACTTTTGTAGAATCTCACACTGCAGTTTGCTTCGTCAACTCTAGGAGGAGAGGGATCTCACGTTTGTAGAATCTACAATTTTCTCCGATGGGGTATAGGTCACTGGAGCTTGCTTGGTCAACTCTTAGAGGTTTCACGTTCGTCTAAAGAACGTGTTCTAGAAGTCAAATAAAACTCAAGATTAATGTAGTTTTAGCCTGGTATAACAAGTTAATTAAAAGTTTAGTTGTCAATATTCAAAGTCCAATAAAATTTACCATTTTTCTCAAATGAAATTTTAAAGTATGGTTTCGTATTCACAATCAAAGTGAAGGAGTGAGGGAAACTCTTGCAGGGTTGTGTAGAAGTGAGAGGAGGACTTATAGTGTGGTGTAGGAGTAAGGGAAAGACATACAGGGTCGTGAAGGAGTGAGAGAATGGCAGGGCTGTGTAGGAGTGAGAGAAGGACTTGTAGTGGTGTAGGAGTAAGGGAAAGACATACAGGGTCGTGAAGGAGTGAGAAAAGGACTTATAGTGTGGTGTAGGAGTAAGGGAAGGACATACAGGGTCGTGAAGAAGTGAGAGAATGACTTGCAGGGCTGTGTAGGAGTGAGAGAAGGACTTGTTGTGTGGTGTAGGAGTGAGGGAAGGACTTGTAGTGTGGTGTAGGAGTAAGGGAAGGATATATAGGGTCGTGAAGGAGTGAGAGAAGGACTTAGTGTGGTGTAGGAGTGAGAGAAGGACTTGTAGTGTGGTGTAGGTGTGAGAGAAGGACTTGTAGTGTTATGTATGAGTGAGGGAAGGACTTGTAGTGTGGTGTAGGAGTGAGAGAAGGACTTG
This sequence comes from Homarus americanus, assembly GCF_018991925.1. Classification (NCBI taxonomy): domain Eukaryota; kingdom Metazoa; phylum Arthropoda; class Malacostraca; order Decapoda; family Nephropidae; genus Homarus; species Homarus americanus. The sequence continues at coordinate 1,147 of NW_024738769.1, read as the reverse complement.
TAGTGTGGTGTAGGAGTGAGAGAAGGACTTGGTATGTTGTGTAGGAGTGAGGGAAGGACTTGTAGTATTGTGTTGGAGTGAGGGAAGGACTTGTACTTTGTGTAGGAGTGAGGGAAGGACTTGCAGTAATGTGTAGGAGTGAGCGAAGGACTTGTAGTTTTGTGTAGGAGGGAGGGAAGGACTTATTATATTGTGTAAGAGTGAGGGAAGGACTTGGTATGTTGTGTAGGAGTGAGGGAAGCACTTGGTATGTTGTGTAGGAGTGAGGGAAGGACTTGGTATGTTGTGTAGGGGTGAGGGAAGGACTTGGTATGTTGTGTAAGAGTGAGGGATGGACTTGGTATGTTTTGTAGGAGTGAGGGGTGGATTTGTAGTAATGTGTAGGAGTGAGGGATGGACTTGTAGTATTGTGTAGGAGTGAGGGAAGGACTTGGTGTGTTGTGTAGCAGTGAAGGATGGACTTGGTGTGTTGTGTAGGAGTGAGGGAAGGACTTGGTATGTTGTGTAGGAGTGAGGGAAGGACTTGGTATGTTGTGTAGGAGTGAGGGATGGACTTGGTATGTTGTGTGGGAGTGAGGGAAGGACTTGGTGTGTTGTGTAGGAGTGAGAGAAGGACTTGTAGTATTATGTAGGAGTTCGGGATAGACTAGGTATGTAGTGTTGGAGTGAAGGAAGGACTTGCAGTATTGTGTAGGAGTGAGGGATGGAATTGGTATGTTGTGTAGGAGTGAGTGATGTATTTGTAATATTCTGTAGGAGTGAGGGGTGGACCTCGTATGTTGTGTAGGAGTGAGAGAATTTCGTAACAAATGCTCTATATCATTCACCAGACTGAAAAAAACACAAGTGTTTTATCTTTGGGGAGGGAGTTTTATAAGGCACTGAATATATTTGATTGAGAGGTAATTACACTGCCTCTTCAGTAGGTCGGACTATATATTATATATGTTCCTGTATGTAAACATTGTCTAGTATGTTATATATATATATATATATATATATATATATATATATATATATATATATATATATATATATATATATATATATATATATATATATATATATATATATATACATATATATATATATATATATATATATTATTAATTTATAATAAGTATGTAATAAGTAAATCATCTTACGT